>NC_080800.1:1430000-1607500 GCF_028018385.1 Neofelis nebulosa | reverse complement strand
TATCTGCTATCCTGGGACTGTCAGGAGGCTCTCGATGTCTCGGAACAAAAGAAAACACCATCAGGATCAAAAGCAGAGCGGGGACAGGCGCAATCCAACAGGGAGTATACTTTCTGGAAGAAATGTCTCCAGTATGCAATGACAATTTAATTCCCAATTCTATTTTAAGCTCCTGAAGTTAGCCTCACCAAAAACTCTGCTACAGAGCCTGAAAAAGACTCCAAAAAAACAAAAAACAAAAAAAGGAAAACATATAGCAATCTTTTGGATGAATATACATGAAATGATCCCAAAGGAACCTTAGTAATAGCCCTACCTGTTCACTCCCCCCGTTACTGGTGACACATTTTGTTCACGTCTCGACTCTGGACTCGGCCACGAGACTCAGAGGTTAAGTTGTCAAAATGGAAGCCAAGCCAGTATTTTAAAGTAGCCTCCGTTGGGCCGGGTGGTCTTGCCCATTGAGAGGGGCTCACCGAAGCTCGTGGCACAGTGACCTCAGTCATCCAGACAAGCCAACCCAGAGGACCCACCCACTGACCACAGACACAGGACAGCCACGCCCAGATCAGCCAAGCCCCGCCCAGACTCAAGCCCCGCCCAGCCCAGCCCCGCCCCGACTCACGAGACAGAACGATTAAAAAAATTTTCGGCCACATTGGGTTTGGGGATCCTTTGTTAAGGGTCAATAGCTAGCTGATACACATCAAATTTAATGCATCAGTTTCACGAAACCTATCATGATGAAATACGGGTCATTCCACAAAGCCACATACTTTGTAGGAGGACATCCTTCAGCGTATGACATGAGACTCACGGGTTAAAAGAAAAAAATATATATATATGACCACATGCATTGACAAGCACCTGGCCCTGATAAAACTGAATATGTCCTGGGCTTTCTACCCAAGGCAAAATGATTCCAATACAAGAGAAAGGAAAGAGAAAATATAAGTATAAAAACATAAATATATACACACGATTAAGAAACCATTTGCCAGTAATATGATAGTCTTTTCATAAAAACTAAAAAACAAAGACAAAATTATTAACAGGTAATAGGATTCTTCATTAAGTGGCTAGTGAGGAGCGATGTACAAAATTCATTTCTGGGTTACAGAAATGAGCCCCAAAATAGCGGAGATTAAATGTGTCCACAGAGAGGCACCTGGGGGGCTCAGTCGGTTGAGCATGTGACTCGGGCTCAGGTCCTGATCTCGCGGTTCCTGGGTTCCAGCCCTGCGTTGGGCTCTGTGCTGACCGCTCGGAGCCCGGAGCCAGCTTCGGATTCTGTGTTCCCCTCTCTCTCTCTCTGCCCCTCCCCTGCTCACACTGTCTGTCTCAAAAATAAATAAACATTAAGAAAAAGCAAACATCTTTTCGAAAGCTGCTTTCCACTCCTGGAAACCCCACAGGACTTTGCCCCGCGGAGCCCACGTGGTGCCCAGACCACCGTGAAATGAGCGCCTCTCTGAAAGGGAGCCCACTATCCTCTGAGAAACGCCCAGCGGCCCTGAAGGGGAGGGAGTCTTACCGGAAGATCCAGGCTGCTTGGGGTCTGGGTTAGGCTTCGGTTTGGGTGGTTTAGGTGGTACTGGGTCGTCTGTTTGTAAAAGATAAGCGTTGCATTTATGAGCACTTTGCAGTCAGCAAACACACACACACACACACACACACACACACACACACACACACACGAAAAAAAAGAAAACCAAGGAAAAGGCATCAGTTCACCTCCGCCTGGTTTCCCAAACAGCTACGAATTGGAGTGTGCCCTTTCTCAGGGTGGGGACCCCGGGACACAGTCCCCTGCCCATTTCTTTCCCAGTGTCAGTACTCACCCTCAAGAGAACTGGGCCCTTCCCACGCTTCTGTAAGTTTCCGACAGAAACCGAAGCAGATGTCTGGACCGGCTGCGGAATTCGCAGGACCCAGCCCAAAGGAAAACTCGGGGCCCACGGTTCAAACTGGACTGAGCATTTTAATATGGCGGCCACAAGCCAGGCTGGGCTCTTGGTGAGTGTGTGCACGGGTCACATGCCTGAGCTCACACCGTCACCCCAAAGACGGTGAGCCCCGTTGAAGAATAAACGCAGGTCCACACTGGGGCAAACCACACACCCAACAGCAATAGCCAACAAGGACAGGCCGTCGCCTGCGTTTTGGGGGGTGACAGCCATCGCTTGCTTCCGAGAGACGACGCTCGTGGGAATGATACTCATGCGGCAATCGGAAGGACCGTCAGCCACACGGGAGACTTCCGAAAACCATACTTACGGCTTCCTCCCCCGCCAAGGGCGTCTTCCAAGTTCAAGTCCGAACTGTCTGCAAGGGAAATGTGTCATCAGCCCCGAGGCTCCGGGGAGGAATTCAGACCCCTAAACAGACCCCTAAACAGAGAAGACCCTGCTTCCCCAGCTCCCTAAACGCTTTTCCTGGCCCCAGTCTCACCAAGGTCAGAACGTCAGAGCCGCATTCCTGACCCATCACATGAAAACAGCCACGGGCGAACCCAAGTCCCCCAAGAGTGGCCACAGCCACGGGGGAGGCAAGGCTCGGAGCGCTGGGGACAGACATGTGACACCGTGTGTGGGCGGCCGTGCACCTGCGATGGGCGTCTCCGGGCCCAGACGTGCGGGACCACCCGACGGGAGCCTCCCTGATGACCCAGGTGGCCTGCGTGTTCCGAACCCTTTCCGAGCTGCAGCTACGTCTAGGGGTTGCAACGCTCTCTGGTCCCACACCCTTTGCCAGCTGGTAACCCACAAGGACGTCAGCCCCGGTTTCTGCAGAGAAACCACGGGGCCCACGGGGTTCACCAGCAGCTCTGGGGGCCGACGGGGGGCGGGGGGGGGGGACGGTGGGGATCTGTCCTGTGCCCGCCAGGGACGTCCGCCTCTTACCTGTGCCGGGCTTCTTGGGGGGCGCTGTGGGTTTCTTGTTACTGTCTAAAGAGAAAAGACAGTCTGTGAGCGAGACTGCTCGGGAACTCTGAGCCCGCTGAGGACCCGCCATTAACAGGTGCCGAGCAAGGTTTTCACTGAGACCAAGAGCATGTATACGGTGTATACGAAGGCATTGACCCCCGTACAGGCTGTGTTATACTTAACTACGTGCGGGTAAAACTCACTGTCCTGTGTGAGCCTAAATTTTAACATTACCTCCCACATGTCACAAGTACGAAATTTTAAGGGCACTCACCGTCGAGGGCATCCGACAAATCGAAATCCTGGCCTACGAGGCAAAAAAGAAAAAAAAAAGTCTGATTACGTAGAAGAAACGTACAAACGTGAAAATTAACGAAATACACAGAAAGGGGCTGATGGGTTTTGTGACGTTGCTAGCGTGTGGCAGCTTTAAAAATTTTTTTTAACGTTTACTTATTTTTTTTTACTTTTTTTTTAACATTTTGTTTATTTTTGAGACAGGGAGAGACAGAGCATGAACGGGGGAGGGGCAGAGAGAGAGGGAGACACAGAATCGGAAACAGGTTCCAGGCTCCGAGCCGTCAGCCCAGAGCCCGACGCGGGGCTCGAACTCACGGACCACGAGATCATGACCTGAGTCGAAGTCGGACGCTCAACCGACTGACCCCCCCCAGACGCCCCTGGCAGCTTTTTAAAACGTAGGACGAGCTGGGGCTTCTCATCTGGCCCCCATGTCCACGTTCACACCCTGAAAAGTAAGACGTTGGGGGATGTTCGAAACGGCAATGATCTTAAAACATAGCTGCAGTTACGAGAGTCAGAAAACGTGCTGATTTGGTCTGAGCCTGATTCATGAACAGCAGACCCCTTGCATTAAATGAGTAACGAGTTCCCACATGATGGAAAACACACAGAGGGAAAACTCGCGCCTCATGTGACCCACGTCTGTGACCACACAGCCGAACTATGCTTCCTGCAGAATCAGCAGACAACCCACAGAACACACACAAAAATATTGCTTAAGCTCCCGGGTCCCCGAGAAGGGGGGAAAGTGCCCTGATGTGCCTTGTTCTTTGATTCCGTTGCTACCGCGTTTATTGAAACCATTTTAGTGCTGTTGTTCAGAAGCCATTTCTGATGGGCTGCAGGAGAGGAAAGGAGACGAGCCTTGGAGAAGCCTGATCGGGCTGTCCGGTCAGCTGTAAGGCCAGTGACGGTACCTGTGAGGTCAGAATGTTAAGGGACACCAGCCCCAGCTCAGGAAGTGCTAGACATTTCAGGCTGCACGAACAGCCCCAGGAGCCAGGTCAGGGTGGGGAGGTGTTCGCTTCTAGGCGATGTGTGACCCAGGCTGGGGTCTGTGATTGTCCCCTCTGTCGTGTGTGTGTGTGTGTGTGTGTGTGTGTGTGTGCATGTGTGTGCGCACATGTGCAGGCGTGTGTAGGTGTGGTTTGTGTGTGTGCATGTGTACATGCACGTGCATGGTCTGTGTGCATATGTGTGGATATATACGTGTACGTGGTCTGTGCACTTGTGTGTGGATATATACACACGTGTGCATAGTCTGTGTGAGTGCATATGTGTGTATGCATGTGCACATGTGCGTGCATGGTCTGTGTGCATATGTGTGGATATATACGTGTGCATGGTCTGTGTGTGCATGTATGTGTAGATATATACACACATGCACATGGTCTCTGCGTGTGCATGTGTGTACATGTGTACATGTGTGCACGGCCTCTGTGTACGTGCATGTGTGTGCCTATATACACATGTGTGCATGGTCTGTGTGCGCATGTGTGGATATATACAGACGTGTGCACGGTCTGTGGGCGTGCCTATGTGTGTATGCGTGTGTACATGCGCATGCATGGTCTGTGTGCATACGTGTGGATATAGACATGTGCATGGTCTGTGTGTGCATGTGTGTGTGGATATATACACATGTGCACATGGTCTCTGCGTGTGCATGTATACACGTGTGCACAGCCTCTGTGTGCATGCATGTGTGTGTGCCTACACACACATGTGTGCATGGTCTGTGTGCGCATGTGTGGATATATACAGATGTGTGCACGGTCTGTGTGCATGCACATGTGTGTATGCATGTGTACGTGCGCGGGCATGCTCTGTGTGCATATGTGTGCATATATACATGTGCATGATCTGTGTGTGCATGCAGGCTGACTGTAACCATCGACTCAGAACTCGCTAATAAAATGCTGCCTCCTCTCCCCGCACAACCTGCCAGGGCAGCTCCTTGAGCTCGTGGGTCCCCTTGGTGCCCCTGCTGCTGACCCCACGTGGCCTCCACACAAACCCTGTAAGAGCAGATGAAGCAGGGGTGGGGGCACCCTGCCAGCCAGCACCCTCCAGCCCCCCACAGCCCCAGGCTGCCCTCTCTGCCGTGGTTCTCCCCCAGAACCCTCTGCAATGCACACCACGCAGAAGGTCCCCATACTGTCGCCAAAACAAAGTCTAGAGCCCACTGCTCCCAGGGACCCCAAGGTCAGCCAAGGACAGGTCTCACGGCGCACGGGCAAAGGAACGATGCCCCCTTCCAGTCTGTTCCCCACCCACCTTGTGCACGCAGAACCCCCTCGAACCCCAGAGCAAGAGCTTGGCTGCCAGCTGTTGCACAATTGTGCAGATGTGTGCAAAAGTCACGCACACACACCGAGATCCGCTGAAACCCCCACAGGAACCGGCAAGAAATGCAATGATTCAACAGCCAGCACTCGACGGCCAGGAACACCGCCCAGTGTATTTCCAGCCTGACTTAATCTATCCGTCTACACAGCCCCCGCTGTGCTGCCTGCTCCCCAGACTGCCTCCCGGGGCCGACAGAGCTCCCGGGGTCGACGGAGCTGGAGGAAACAGTAGCACATGGGGCCACCAGGCCCGACCACGCGGAAGGGAGCCTGGGCCCCGGGGCCCACACTCGGGCACAGAGTCCCCCGTCCAGGAGGAAGCCGGCCGCTGTGAACAAAGCCTGTGCCTCCCCAGACGCCCAACACCCCTCACGACTGCAGATGTTCGGGGGACCCAGGGTGACTCACACGGGGCGAGGCTACGCCTGGCAGGACACATGCATGAGTCACCCCCACGGCAACTCCCTCCTGCAGCCCCTCCCGACTCACATCGGTGTCACATGGGGACACAGGCCCAGCCACACGCAGTCCCCGAGCCGTCCCCCGCCCCCGGGCAGGTGGAATATGGAGTAAGTTATACACATACGTTTGGAATAAGTTTTATACATACGTACATATACATAGAACATAGGATTCTATGTAGAACTTAAATTACAGACATATACGTGGAAAACGTTATACATATTTACATACGCATACGATATAGGATTATATATAGCATATAGATTTACAGACATATATTTGAAATAAGTTACGTATATTCACATATATACAGAATATAAAATTGTATATAGAACATGGAATGAGTCATATACCTATGTGTGGAATAACTCCTATATGTTCACATGTATATAGAATAAAAAATTCTATATAGAACATGGGTTCTATATAGAACATACATTATAGACATATATTTGTAAATATACACCTACATGTATAGAAAACAAGATTGTATATGGAATGCGAAATAGATTATAGACATATTTAGAATAAATTGTATATGCTCACGTATATATAAATATGGAATTACATGTAGAATCTGGAAGAAATAATATACATATTTGGAAAAAATTCGCTATATTCACATATGTAAAATATAGAATTATATATGGAATATGGAATAAATTATAGACATAATTTGGAATAAATTTTATATGTATATTTACATGGAAATACATCTATCCTATTATATTCTAACTATATCTAATATGTACTGATTCTATATATGTAATACATATTCTAAATATATCTGCTCTATATTCATATATATTTCTATATAGAATATACAATTCCATATACAATATGTAATGAATTATAGATATTAATTTAGAATAAATTGCATTTATATTTACATAAAGCAATATATATAAATATACTTACAATAATAAATGACAACAATTGCAAATTATATAGGTTATACACAGACCTTATAAATCCTATAGACAAATTATATCTAAACTAGAAGTCACTTACACAAAGAAAATTACAATAGGAACAAAAGATATTTATAATGTATTATAGAAACTGTAAATGATCTGATTTATAATTATACAGAGAAGTTATAAACCATATAAGCAAATATATAGGAATAATTAAAAAAATGTTTTGTAGCATTTATTTATTATTGAGACACGGAGAGACAGAGAATGAACGGGGGAGGGTCAGAGAGAGAGGGAGACACAGAATGGGAAGCAGGCTCCAGGCTCCAAGCTGTCAGCACAGAGCCCGACGCGGGGCTCGAACCCAGGAACCCTAAGATCGTGACCTGAGCCGAAGTCCGGCGCTCAACTGAGTGAGCCACCCAGGCGCCCCACAAAAGTATAGAATTAAAACAGAAAGCAAGTCGGGAAAGCAAGCCTTACATCCTCTGTCCCACCCCTTTCTCTCTGCCCCTCCCCTGCTCACACGCACACACACTCTCTCTCTCTCCAAAATAAATAAGCGTTAAAAAAACACGTAAATCACACGCGGCTTGCTGGCCTGACCCAGATACCTCTTTGTCGCCCTAACCGGTCTGGTGAGCACGTTGGGGAACATCAGAGTCCCGGACGTGCCTGTGCAAACACATTCCTGGGAATACACCGGGAGCACCCGCCCTTCTGTCACTGTCTGGGGGCCGCTGGCCCTGCTGGCCCGGACCCTCCACTCTCTTCCCGCTGTGGCTGCTTCCAGACCATCTCCACCGCTCCCTCCCCCCGGGGGTGGGGGGGAGGCATGGCTCCCCACAGGGCGAGCTCCTATCTGACTCCCAGCCCCCAAGGGTGCTCCCTCCCACTGCTCCCTGCACCCCCCCCCCACCTGGACTGGCCCCAAATGACCCCTTAGACGAGCGCAGACATTATCAGCTCATGGAGCCATCTGCGGCTCCAGAAACTGGCCCGAGGTCCCAAAACAGACTGGACGTTTCTGCCTATTAATTACATGATTCATGCAGGTTACACGGTACGAAGTGTGGGGAACGCTGAATGAGTGGGTACTCGCCCCATCGTTGCTCCTAGGGGATTTGCGTGGTTACCTTCTCCCGCCTTGGGTCATGTGTCCACCAGAGCATCCATCCGCGACCCTGTCGTGCATTACCGCGAGAACTCCTATTCGTACCTAAAAGCCCCGAGGAAATGCTGCCTCCTCCAGGAAGCCCTCTGTCACTCCCCCTGGGTGCAGACTGACGCATTTCCTCGCGAATTCTCAACTTGGGCTGCGGGTGATTTCCTAAGCACGGACGCTCAGGCCATGCTCCAGGCCAATCAGATCAGAGACTCTGTGAGCCGGGACCCAGGCGCCGGTGTCTGAAAGCCCACCGGCATCGCAGGCTTTTAATTCCTTGAGATGCCTTGTCCCTCGCCTCTGATCCCTTGGTCCAGACTCTGCCAACAGCCCGTGTCCCTCCAGCTGGGTCTGCACGCCGCCCATCACCAAAGGGATCTTGCACAGCCAAGTGCGAATGTGCACCTGTCTCCTTCCAACCCTCCAGGTGAGTTTCACACACACATCCTGGCAACCTAGGCCGCCCGTCACGTACCCCTGGGGTTCCACAGCCAGAAATAAGCTATGTCCCTGCAGCATTCTGTCTCCTCAGCCCGCACACAAGCTACCTGAGACCTCCCCACGGTCCCACCGGCTCCCATACGTTCCTTTGCTGTTTTCAAGCCACTGCCCCAGCCTGAAACGCCCTCTCCCCCCTTCAGGCTTCTGTTGCTATGATGGTCTATGCAGGGCGCCCAGGGTGGTCTCCACCTGCGAGGAGCTCTCTCTGGCCTCTCTGGGGGACACTGGTCCCTGCTCCCCTCAGGACACCGCACCAGAAGGGGTACCTTCCCTGCCACTCGCCAGGCAGAGAACAGACGATGGGGACCAGGTATTTCTTCTGCAGGCACCTGAGCCAACAGTGTGGAGAGAATACAGATGCCACTTAACATTCGATCTGTGCTGACGGAAGGCAAGCGGGAGAGCCAGTGGCTGGCTGTGTGGGTAAGTGGACACATGGATGGGTGAGTGGGCTTGTTGGTAGATGGTGAGTGGATGGATGTGTCAGACAAATACATAAAGGTAGGTGGATGGATGGGTAGATGAGTGGATGGGTGGGTATTTTGATGAATGGATGGCCAGGCAGATAGCTGGACAGACAGATGGGTGTATGGATGGATGGATGGATGCACACATAGATACGTATGTGGGTAGGTGCGTGGATAAACAGGTAGGTGGCTGGCTGGCTGGCTGGCTGGCTGGCTGGCTGGATAAGTGGGTGGATGGATGGATGGATGGATGGAGGGGAGGGATGAATATAGGGGAAGGATGGATGGATGCATGGATGGTTGGTTGAATGGGTGGATGGATGGAGGGGAGGGATGGATGGATGGATGGATGGATAGATGGATGGATGGATGGATGGATAGATGGATGGATGGATGGATGGTTGAATGGATGGGTGGCTGGGTGGATGGAAAGATGGGTGGGTGGGTGGATGGATGGATGGATGGATGGATGGATGGATGGATAAATGGGTGGGCTGCTGGACAGAAGGATGGATACATGAATGTGTAGATGAAAGAAATGATGGATGGATGGATGGATGGATGGGTGGATGGATGCATGGGTGGATGGGTGCATGGATGGGTGGATGGGTGAGTGGGTGGGTGGATAAGTGGATGGATGATGGATGGGCAGATAAGTGGATGGGTGAATGGATAGGTGGACGGTTGGATGGGTGGATGGATGGATGGATGGATGGATGGTTGGTTGAATGGATGGGTGGCTGGGTGGACGGAAAGATGGGTGGGTAGATGGATGGATGGATGGATGGATGGATGGATGGATGGATGGACAGGTGGACGGATGGATGGGAGAACAGTTAGACAGATGGATGGATGGATGGATGGATGGATGGATGGATGGATGGATAAATGGGTGGGCTGCTGGACAGATGGATGCATACATGAATATGTAGATGAAAGAAATGATGGATGGATGGATGGATGTATGGGTGGATGGATGCATGGGTGGATGGGTGCGTGGATGGGTGGTTGGATGGATGGATGGGGGAGTGGGTGGGTGGATAAGTGGATGGATGATGGATGGGTGAGTGGGTGGGTGGATAAGTGGATGGATGATGGATGGACAGGTATATGGGCAGATAAGTGGATGGGTGAATGGATAGGTGGATGGTTGGATGGGTAGATGGGTGGATGGATGGTTAGATGGGTGGATGAGTGAGTGGATGAACTGATGGATGGATTGATGGATGGATGGATGGATGGATGGACGATAGATACATACATACATACATGCATACAATGATAGATGGATGGGTGGACAGATTGACAGACAGAATGGATAGAAAGACAGGACGGATGGACAAATAGCTATGTGGGTGGTAGACACATGGCCAAGACAGATAGGGCAGCCTGTCTCCAGGGGCTCCCAGGTGGAGGTGTACACGTCTCCTTGCTCTGAAAGCAGCTGGACTCATCACAGCAAATCACGAGCATATATCAGCCACCAGAAAAGGAGTGGGTCACAACACAGGGAGCCGGCCTGGGGCTGGGGAAGGGATCGGGGACAGGGAATACAGACAGGAACACGAGCCTTAGCTGAGCACCCTGTGCCCTGCTGCTGGACAGGAAGCTCCTGTGTGTACCTCTTGGGATGCCAGCACCACCTTCCCTAAGGTGCCACGCCCGAGCCTCTCTCCAAGTCAGGCGTACATAGACAACAGCTTCCAAACCAGCTCCCTCTGGTTGCACGCGTGGTATCTCCAGTGCTCTGTATCTGGAACCTCTCCTTATTTTCTCCTCGCCGTACGTGTCCTCCTTCACTCCTACCTTTTGTGATATGGCCATTTGCCCAGACTCTCAGATGGAAGGGCCCCCCTTCACTCCTGCCAGCTCCTTCCTCACATATTGCATCCGTTACCAAATCCTGTTGATTTCATCTTCTGAATCTTTCTCGATTCATGCTCCTTTCTCCATTTCTGCCTTGTTTTTGTTTGTTTGAGACTCATACCCGTCCCCCTAACATTTTTCTCAGAGAAATGCAAGAGCCCTTAACTACTCTCTGCCCTGACTCGTGAGGCCCTTTTAGGAGGGCTGGGCACTCCTTCTCAGAATACTTCACGTTTTAATGCACAGGAGAAAATACACGCAGGGTTGCAGAGGAAGCCAGTTGTATTAAGCCAGTTCTCTGTCCTGATGCCTGAGTGAACGTTGCACCTGCAGACCGGCTCAGTGACCCTCAGGTTCTCAGAGAACCTCCGAGGTTCTCAAGCCTGGCCCCACAGCGGGGTCCCCTGAGAGTCTGGAGGAATCACTCTTGCCCAGCCCCATCTGTGTAATCTGGTTTATGCTGGATGGCAAGACCAGAGCCTTGGGGCCACCTGGGCTCAGGTGTTGGAAGCTGCACTGAGATCTCCAGGTGTGGCTGCATAGACCACAGAGGGAGATGCCTTTCTCAGTAATGTGGCTTCACAGGGAAAAACAGGACACTGTCCTATATTTAGAGAAACTTAACTCCCCTGAATCCTGTTGGGAACTTATCCAAGACCAGTCACCGAGGCCTCTCCAACTCCTCATGGATTCTATAATGTGTCCACCCACCCATCCATCTGTCATCCATCCAATCCATCTATTCTATCTATCTACCTATCTATCCACCTCAACATCCATCCATCCATATATCCTCCCATCCATACATCTATCCATCCATCATATCTATCTATCTATCTATCTATCCATCATATCTATCTATCTATCTATCTATCTATCCATCCATATCTATCTATCTATCTATCTATCTATCTATCCATCCATTCACCCATCCATCATATCTATCTATCTATCTATCTATCTATCCATCCATATCTATCTATCTATCTATCCATCCATTCACCCATCCATCATATCTATCTATGTATCTATCTATCCATCCATATCCATCTATCTATCTATCTATCCATCATATCTATCTATCTATCTATCTATCCATCCATCCATTCACCCATCCATCATATCTATCTATCTATCCATCCATCCATATCTATCTATCTATCCATCATATCTATCTATCTATCTATCTATCTATCTATCTATCTATCCATCCATTCACCCATCCATCATATCTATCTATCTATCTATCTATCCATTCACCCATCCATTATATCTATCTATCTATCTATCTATCTATCTATCTATCTATCTATCCATCATATCTATCTATCTATCTATCTATCTATCTATCTATCTATCTATCCATTCACCCATCCATCATATCTATCTATCTATCCATCCATCCATATCTATCTATATCTATCTATCTATCTATCTATCTATCTATCTATCTATCTATCCATCCATTCACCCATCCATCATATCTATCTATCTATCTATCTATCTATCTATCTATCTATCTATCCATTCACCCATCCATTATATCTATCTATCTATCTATCTATCTATCTATCTATCCATCATATCTATCTATCTATCTATCTATCTATCTATCTATCTATGCATCCATCATCCATGCATTCATCCATCATCATATCTATCCATCTATCATCATCTATCCATTCATCATTATGTATCTACCCATCCATCTATCATCCATGCATTCATACATCATATCTATCTATCCATCAATCCATCCAACCATCGTCATTATCTATTCTATCTATCCATCCATCCATCCATCCATTCACCCATCCATTATACCTATCTATCTATCTACCCATCTATCCATCCATCCAACCATGCATTGTCATGATGTATCTATTCATTCTATCTATCTATCCATCCATCATCCATGCATTCATCCAGCATCATATCTGTCCATCATCATCATCTATCCATTCATCATTATGTATCTATCTACCCATCCATCCATCATCCATGCATTCATCCATCATAATATGTATCCATCTATCCATCCATCCTTCATTATCTACTTACCTATATATTCATCATCATTATCTATGTATCTATGTATGCATATATCCATATATCCATCTTGCATTCATTTATTTATCCATCCATCCATCCACCCATCCATCCATCCATCCATGCACTCTGTCTATCCATCCATCCATCCATCATCCATGCGTCCATCCATCATCGAATCTATCTATCCATCTATCCATCCACCCATTGTCATTATCTATCTATCTATCTATCTATCTGTCCATCCACTAATTATCAATCTTTGAATCTATGCATCCTTCATGTGAAATGTACCATTTATCATCTACAATCAATCATCAAGCCATCAATCATCAATCCCAAGCTTCAGGTGCTACCTTACTCCAGCCGGCCCATGGGTCCTTAAGTAAGTTCCCAGCAGGAAGGGGCTGGGGCCTCAACTCTCTTGCAGCCCCACTCACCGAGACCCCATGGTCTCCTTCCTTTCCTGCCTTGGATCGTTCCCCTTACCTCCTCCCTTCTTTTGCTGGGGTGCGCTGGGGCCCAGCGTGAGGGGAGCTTGGGGCAAACACCACGGTTTGTGTTCACACTGAGAACGGAACACAGCCCCTCTCTTTAAGAGAAGGCAGGTGACAGCCACAGAAGGAGACCGGCCGTTTTGGGGTTCTTGTAGAATCTACAAAATCAACTTGCCCGCGAGGCCCCGTGTCCCAAAGACAACATAGTCTACTTATTCTCTGTGAGCCAATATCGCGGGTCCACGGTGCATTATGTTCTGCTACACAGCCCTTGCCCTTGCCACGGACCAGTCATCCCACCACAGGGATGGGGACCAAACAGAAGAAGCCAGGAATCTCCGGCCTCGTCATCTTGGTCGATGAGTAATGACTTCCCGAGGGGCTGAATGCAGCCGCTCTGGTTCTTGGCCTGACTTCCCAGGGAGGGCAGTTCACTGAAGGAATTACAATTATTGTTTTTCGAAAAGTACTCTGAAGGATCCATGAGCACGTTTGCACACGCGCTTCTCGGAAACGAAGGGATCTGATCCCAAACTTCCGAGGCCAGAAAGGAACGTGACTGAGAGGCGTCTGGATCATGCGAGTGCATTTAAACACTTGTGCCTGCCACCCGGGGTCACGAATACGGAAGCCTCAGGCATGCACTTAGCGGGGCTCGTGAAGAACATACGGACGGTTTATCCTCTGGCGAACTTTCTTCTTTTCCAAGGCCGCCGGCCGCACGGGAAACTCACAGCCCGTCAGCGGGTCCCGAGCTGCCGTTTGAGAAACACACTGGTTTGAGGTCTGACTCGCGGAGCGGGGGGAGGGGAAAGGAAGCATGTGGTTTCCTGTTTAGGGGATTTTAATAATACGTCTAGCGGGGCCACACTAGGGAGAGTGGCAAGGCTGAGTCGCGCCCAGGCGCAGCTGAAACGCACCCGTGCCGCCATCTCCCAAATCTAGTCTAACGACTCGGCAAGCTAAGAGCAAAAGACTCAAGTAAGGGACGTCCTCCGTGTCCAGAGCGGTGGAAGGTCCTGTGAACGCGCTGCATCCAAATGGGAACCGGGGTCAGTCTCCGTCCACCCGCGACGCGCACGCGGGAAACACCCGGAGGGGCTGGCGCATCAGCCAACGCGCCCAAGCAATATGGCAGCACGGGGACACCAACGGTCGACCCGCCTTCAGCGCGCGGCCCTCGGGGGGCGCTATGACCAGGCCCGCACGGGGGGGCTGGTGTGTGGGTCAGGGCTGATGTCAATGGAAAAGAGTCCCCCGGTGGAAACGGGGAACCACATGAGGGAACCGTTCTCCTTGACTCCAGAATCTGGTTCTTTCTCGAGTGCAAGGAAATGCGGGTCTAAATGAGCCGCTCACGTGCACAGTGGGCGGTCTCAGCGGAGCCACGGGCGAGTGGTGGTTTTCCGTGTCGGCCACGTGGGCGGATTGCTCGTGGAGCACACATGCGTGCGCACACATGCATGCACAAGCGTGCACACACACATGCGTGTGCTCGTACACACGCCTGCACACACACGCGTACGCACACACGCTCACCGGCGCCCACACACATGCGTGCACTCGGACACGCATGCCTGCACACACGCACGCTCACCCGTGCACACAGAAGTGTGCACGTACACAAGCGTGCACTCGGACACACGCCTGCACACACACGCACGCACGCCTGCACACACAAGCATGCATATACACACACACTCGGACACACACACACACGCTCACCTGCGCACACACAAGCGTGCACATACGTGTGCACTCGGACACACACGCCTGAACACACACGTACGCACACCTGCACACACAAGCATGCGCATACACACGCGCGCACTGGACACACACACCTGCACACACACACACGCTCACCTGTGCACACACAAGCGTGCACATACACGCGTGCACTCTCAACATTCATGCATATGCGCACAGATGTGCATCCACACAATGTGTGTGCACACACGCACAAGCACTCACACATGCACATATGTACAAACACACATGCAGGATGTGCACACGTACCAACACACTCGTGCACAAACACGTGTGCGTGCACACACGTGTTCACAAGCCTGCATACACACCCAAACATGCACACGTGCACAGACGCACACAATACATGCATACACACATGCACATGCACACACACGTACACAACGCACATAATGCATGCATACACACACGCTCACAAACGTGCACACACAATACATGCACGCACACACGTGCACACACAGAGTACATACACGCATGCACACATGCCCACACACAGTACACGCATACATGCACACAGACGCGCATGCACAAACACACACCCGCACACACGTACACATGCACACACAATATACAGGCATATGCGCACGCACACACACGCATGCAGGCACGGTGTTTTGGTCACAAGCTTGCTGCATAACCACACTGCTCTCTGGCCCCTCTCCTTCCCTGGAAACGCTGTCTGGAAGGGGAGGAGACCTTGTGTGTGCTCACAACCCCACAACAACACCCTTCCTGTCCCTTTGCATTTCTTCGGACAAGTAACACCAGCAGGAAAGACTTGTTTCCGCAGGTTCCCTGGGGATTAAAATGCCTGCTGGCCCTTGTTAACCCTGTGTCATTCTGGGGTTTCGCAAAAGCCCCTCTGTATATGGAATGTGTTTCCCACACTCCCCCCCTGCCCCTGCCGCCCCCAAAAGGACTTCTGGAGCCCCATAAACACACACTCTGTTGTCAACCCCAGAACTGGGTCAGGACGGCCCTGAAGGATCTCTGATTCACGTGGGACAGGCGCCCAGATGTCAGAACAAAGCACAGGAGGACCCAGGGAGGCGGCCTGCGCCCCGTGTGTCTGTCCGACCCCGCCCCCCCCCACGCCCCCTGTAAAACGCTCGTCCGCTTCGTGAGCATCGGGATGATTCCACGCAGACCCAAAAAACTGAGGAATTTTGAGCCTCCGAACGCCCGTCCGCGTAAGTCACAAACCACCTAGGACTCTTTTCCCCCTACAAGAAGCCAAGTGAACTGGAAACTCTCCGCGGGAGGAAACACCAGGATCCCCACGTGGGTGCGAACCAGAGGCCCCCCCCACCCCCACAGATCCCGCTCGACATCCCGCCCGGACTCCTGGATGCGGGCTTGGTTAAAACGTAGTGCGTGAGCCACATTCTTTACTAAATGAGAGCAGGCAGCCAACAGAGAATCCGGATGAAGATAAAAAAAAAAATCTACAAAAACTGTTTTCCTATCTCGAGATGCACACACACACACACACACACACACACACACACACACAGAAAGTGTTAGCAGCATCGACTGAAGACTGAAAAAAACAAAAGCCACAGGGCAGAGGTCAGTGAAGGGCAGTTAAGTTTTATCAGAGCCCAAAGGGCAGGCGGTCAAACAGGCGGGATCGTCAGGGCCCTGTCTTCTGGCAAGAAAGGCAGAGACGAGACGAGAGCCACCAGGAAGGTGCACAAAAAAGGCCGACGCTCGCTTTTGACATTCTCCCTGGGATGGGGCTTCCTGGGCACTGAAGGCTGAAGCCAATGGTCTGCGGTCTCCACCCACCACACACCAGGGGCCCCCCTCCCCCTCATGGTGAAATCCCTGCTCTGGGAGAGTCGAAACTGCCTCTTGTTTCCTTCCGAGGGTCTCCACTCCAGCGGGAATTTCAGAAGAAACCCAGGAACCCAGGATCCAGGGTTCCAAGGCCTCTGAAACCCGCCCTGTACTATTAAAAACAAAGGTCCCTCCCCAGGCTCAAGGGGCTTTTGCAGCCAGCGTGGGGCCCAAGCCAGACACATATTTCTGTAGCAAAGTGTCTTCTGACCTTCACCAACTCCAAAGCGCTTCCGTGATCAAAACCCATTGGTGTGTTTGGAGCAGCACAGCCCTGCCCCCAACCCCACCGGTAAGGAGGTGGCCGGAAGGACCCGGGTAAGACGATGGACGGATGGGAGGCGTACTACAGCCCCATTCTTTCTCTGCTCTTTTGGGGCAAGGCTGGCTCCCATCGCCTCCCCCACCATGGGGTCACCAGTAATTTTCTTTTCTTATTTTTTTAACGTTTATTTATTTTTGAGACAGAGACAGAGAGAGACAGAGAGAAACAGTGTGAGCGGGGGAGGGGCAGACAGAGAGGGAGACAGAGAATCTGAGGCAGGTTCCAAGTACTGAGCTGTGAGCACGGGGCCCACGCGGGGCTCGAACCCACAAACCGCGACATGACCTGAGCCACTGAGGTGCCAGAGATTTTAGTAAAATCATTGCCAATCTTGGAGTTTCCCAGCACAATCTACGGAAACCAGGTGACTCCGGGCTAACCAGGCTATGGTTTTTTCTTTAAAAAAAAAAAAAAAAAATCACAAAATGACTAGTTTGGGGCCCCAAGAATCTAAGGCTGCCCCCCACCCAGACCCGGAACCCCAGAGCTGTGAGCAAACACCCTGGCTACTCCAGACTTTCCCCCTCACCCCACGCAGGTCTTGGACTCTGGGACCTGGACTCTGGGACCGTCCCCTTTTCTTGCAGCCCTGTGTCCTGTGGGCCTGTTTTCATGTTCCTCCAACCCCAGCGGATGGCACATCCTAGAGCCACCAAAGGCACTTCTCCATTTCCCGCACACAGGAGGAGCTCCGTGGGCCAGACGCCAGTCAGCAAACCCCCACCCCCCACCCCGGAACCCCGGGAAAGTTCCTTGGAACAGGAGCCATGCAATTGAACAGCAGAAATACAACCACCCGGGGAGACACAAGCAGCAGCCAGGGGCAGATGAAGAAACGCATTTCTTTAAGGAAAAAGGAGGCACAACTTGGAAACGCATGCCAGGCCCTCCCCAGCAGGCTGTAAAGTGTTCCAACACATCCCCCACAGACCAGAATTCATCTTCCGTAAAGCCAGCGCAGGGCGGGCATGAAGCCCGTTTCAAAAGCGCAAACGTTCCCCACATCGCAGATCTTTCCTGAACCAAGCAGGAGGCCAAGGACGCAAAACATAACCCCACGCCCCCGCCCCCGCGCGGAGCCAGACGTCACTAACACAAGGAACCTTCCCAGCACAATCCAGACCTCGTGTCGCGATCCCTGTTCCCAAAATGTGTCCTCCTCTCATCATCAGACCTGTGCTGACAAGACTCTGCCCCGCCTGGCTGTGTCCTAAAAATCTGGCCATATTAACGGGAGGAAAAAAAAAAAAATCATAATAATCGTCCAGCGGTGGGGGGGGGGGGGGAGGCTTTAAAAACGCCACGTCCAGCAAAATCCAGCTCTCCTTTGGAAAGGAGAGAGAGAGACAGAGAGAAACAGGATCCCAGATGCCGCTTGCAAAGGCGAACGCCCCGAAAACACAGGCAAAGGAGCAGAAACACGCCGGGCCGGCGCGCAAAGCGAGGGTGGTGGGGTCACGGCCCCTTTCCGTCTCCTGGTGTCCTGACACTTTCCCCGCGTTTTCCGAATTATTTCCTGGAGCGCAAGCAAATCTGCTGAGGCCCCACGTCTGTTTCCAGCGGGCGCGCAGCGCCCAGGTCCCCAGGGCAGCGTGCGCACACAGGGCTGGTGAGCGCGCCCGGAGCTCCAAGTTCGCCCTAAGTCCCCCCACCCCCGCTCCCCCGGCTGGGGCCGGCTGCACAGCCCAGTCCAAATTTAGGCCCGGAGTGCAGGGCGTGGTCCCCGCGCAGGAACAAAGACTGGGGCCCGGGAGAGCGCCGGGGGGACCAGGACCGCTACGGGGGGGGGGCGGGGGGGGGGGGAGAGACCGAGACCTAAGAAGTCACCCTCCTGCGGGCATCCAGGGCCCCCCGGCTCCCCCGGGGAACCTCCAACTGCCCGAGTTTCTGATTTTGGAAACACTCAGCGCCCTGGGCCTCTGGAACAAGTCCACACCCGCCCAGAAAGAAAGTTGCACAGTGGAGCCGCCTCCCGGGGCGTTGGCTACCCGCTGGCACAGCGCGTCCCGTTCGTCCCGCGGGGAGGAGGGTTCCGGGGTCCCCGCTGCGCCCCTGCACCCGCCCCCCACAGCGCGCCCCCGAGGCCGTCCCCGGGGTGGTGGGGGGGGGGGGTGTCCCCGGACGCGCGTCCCCACGCCGGTCCCCCGGCCGGCCCGCGCCCCCTGCACCGCGCCGCACCCCCAGGCCCCCACAGATGGCTCACCCCGAGCGGGCACCAGCGTGCCGAGCAGGCCGACCAGCAGCAGCGCGACGGCGGCCCGGGGAGCCATGGTGCGGCCGGCGGGCGCCGCGTAGGAACCGTCCCGGGAGTGGCACGCGCGGGCGGCGGCGGCGAGAGTGCCCCCGGGGCGGGGCGCGCGGAGGGAGGGAGTGGGGGGGGAGGGAGGACAGGGAGGAGTGGGGGGGAGGGAGCACGGGGAGGGGAGGGTCCGCGCTCTGGCCCCGCCCCGGTCTCGGCTCGCCCCTCCCGCGGCCTCCGGAGAGCACCCGGGGCGGGCGGGACGCAGGGGAGGGGCTAGCGGGGGAGGAGCGGTTACCTGGGGCGGTCCCGAAAGGAGCCAGCGACTGCCTTCCCTGCTCGGAAACTGGGGCCCCCGCCCGCCCCTAACACCCCCAGGGCAGCCCTGAAGAGAAGCGAGGAACCCCCAGCGCCGTGCTCAGAAGGTGGGGACCCCCACCCGCTCCTAACAGCCCCAGCGCTGAGGAGAAGCGAGGGACCCCCCCCCCCCCACAACTCCGAGCTCGGACAGTGGGGACCCCTCCATGTGTCCACAGACTCTTCCAACCCCTCACTGGCCCCTCCCCCCCGACGAACAGGAAGCAAACCATTACAAGTAGCGGGAGCCCCCGCCCTGCCCCTAATGGGACCCTGGGGCCACCTTGGGGGGGGGGGAACAAAGTGAAATCCTCTCCTTTCCCGCGAGAGGTGGGTCCCTGTCCCCCGCGAAGACCCCACTCCCATCCCGAAGTCCAGTCTGAACTGACACAGCCCGGAGCTCGGGGTGCAGGCTTTGGGGGCGCAGGGCAGGCCCCACTCCCCAGTCTCAATGGGGACTCCCCCTGCAGGAGCCTCCGGAAGCCTCTCCCCAGCCCACGCGGGGGGCGGGGGGTGGGGGGAGAGGCTTTTCCAGCCCGAGGGGGGAGGGGGGAGAGGCTTCCCCGGCCCCAGGGGTGGAGGGGCCTGTGGCGGGGAGAGGGGGTGCGGAGGGGGGAGAGGCTTCCTCTGCCCAAGAAGGTGTGGGGAGGGGGAGGGGGAGAGAGAGAGAGGCAGGAAACCCCTCCCCTTCCCCTCAGGAGGTGCTGGGGCCCTGATGGGTCACTGTGCAGGTCACAGGCCAGCAGTGCTGGGGCTGGACCCCCGCCCAGACTATCAATATATATATATATATATATATATATATATATATATATATATATATATATATATATATATATATTTAATTGAGATGTTAGCTTAATATTCTGTCCGTGTGTATTCAGGATGCAGAACATCTCGTCCGCAGAAAAATCCCTGAGTCAGATGCCTGCCTTGGCCCTGCAAACCCTCCTACCGGCTGGCCAGGCTCCCACTCAGCACACCCTTCCCCTCGGGGGTCACCCGCCTAGCTGCTGCCACCTTCTGTCACCTCCGTGACTCAGACAGAGGGGACGCACGGCAGAGACATTGCGTTGCGCCCCAGGGCCCCCCCTTAGACAACTGCAGCAGGGAAGTTTTCTGGCTTCTAGGCCGGCAGAAAGTCAAACGTCAGATTGTGGATTCAGACGCATGAATTTCACGGAATCCTTTCTCATCAAAACAACAGTCATCTGCCTTGGGAGTCAATCTGGGTGGACTGCCCAGCGGAGACCACGTGTGCCCCCAGCCCCCACTGACCCGCTCAAGGCATCTGTCTCTCCTCATTCCCCTCTCCCTGGCCACAGCCTTGGGGCCAGAGGAGGGTGTGGACCCTAGGCCGGGGCAAACAGTAGGCTCTTACCATGGAGCAAAGGGACGCTGGAGCTGGTGCAGCCCTTTTGGCACCTTGAGGTAAGTCAGCCTCAGAATAATGTGTGCATGAAAGAAACCGCCTGCTTTGTACCAAAGTCAAAACCCAGAGACCCCTCCCCAACCCTGGGGAAGTTTCCAGTCCAGCCCTGTCATCTTCAAAAGAAAACCTCAGCCTGGCCAGTCCTTAACCTCTGTCACGGGCTGCGCAAGGACTCAAACTCCTCTGTTGACACCACCCTGAATGTTCCAGAACGTTCTGCAGGCAGGGAGCGCATTTTATCGCCAAGGGGCTAGGTCTCCATCATCCGTCACTTGCACCGAGTGCCAGGCTTTGAGGATTGTTGTTTTATTTATTGTTTTTTTCAATTTATGTTCATCCCCACAGGCATTTTGAAGACTTTTCTTTGTAATTCGTTAAGTGGGCTTTTGTTTTTTTCAAGCGCTCCCTTCCTTGGCTCAAACTAAAAAATTTCCATCACATTTTCCGGACACTCTGACATCAGGAAGCCCTGAGTTCCAGCATCAAAATTAAATGAATTGGAGAAGCATCCGGAGTTGTATCCAAACACCAGGGAACACATCTTTGAAGGGCATAGGCTGAGACAGACAGATGGACGAGGGAGGGAGCTCGACTCAGAACAGGCTTTTTGGTCTGCATGCATTATACTGGTTCAGCCTGGGGACAGGATGGGGACAGTGTGAGCCTGTTTGCGTCTGTGTAACACACACACACACACACACACACACACACAGTAGCCCTTCTCCCATTTTCTAGGGACGATCCCTTGTTGACTACAGTGCTTTGTGTATTTATCTGGAAAAACTGTGGTGGGTGGTGAAGGTGATGGCCGCACATGTATTCACGAAGGGGCGGAAGTCACCTTAAGGTGACAGGGTCCAGGTCCTGACTGATGGAACTCACAAAGGTCAGCAGGGGGGCAGTATTATCAATACTCCGGCTCATGCTGGTGTCCTGCCTGGGGAGTCCAAAGAGGCTTAAAAATCCTGCAGAAATTCCTTGGGAACGCGAGCCAGGTGAGTCTGGACTGTGGAAACGGCACGCGGGGCTGAACGCCGGGTTTCCGGTCTCTGAGTCAGTTGGGTTATCTCCTGCCCGGGTAGACGCTGGTTTTCCATTCCTTGGTTCCCATAAAATCGTTAACCACTGAGGTTCTTGTAATTCTGTGTCGTTCTGACACCTGCAACCAAGTGGTGCATGAAGGGTGAAGGGGCACAAAATAGTTGGGGGGCACCTAAACGGACGTGCCTTCTGTAAGAAAGACTGTCTTATCTTTCTTTCCCCGGAAGCGGGGTGGGGACCCCTAACACTGTCAACCCCTCGACCTCTTCCGGTCCTTCTCTCCTTCTGAAGAATGGTTTTGGGGAGTTCGGTTTCCAAGGAGGATACACATAAATGCACCAAGAACACCCCAAACCCGTGCACATTGCCTAGAAACGCTCTCTGGGCTGTCCAAACCTGTAGTCGGGACGATTTCTTATAAGGCGAGGGATGTCTTTGTTATCTGTATTTGCTAACCTCTCTGCACTGCATCTGTATTAGTTTGTGTTTTTTCTTAATTTTTTTAATGTTTGTTTCTGAGAGAGAGAGAGAGAGAGAGAGAGAGAGAGAGAGAGAGAGATCAGGGGAGGAGCAGAGAGAGAGGGATACACAGAATCCAAAGCAGGCTCTAGGCTCCCAGCTGTCAGCACAGAGCCTGACTGGGATAGATGGGTGGGTGGGTGGATGGATGAGTGGGTAGATGGATGGTGAATGAAAGATAGGTGGCTGGGATTGGCCAATGGATGGATGCATGGATGGGTATGTGAATGGATGGATGGGTGCCTGGATGGATGACTGGGTGAATGCATGGATGGATGCATGGATGGACAGATGGATGCATGTGTGGATAGATGGATGGATGGATGGATGGATGGATGGATGAATGGGTAGATGGATGGATGGATGGATGCATGTGTGGATAGATGGATGGATGGATGGATGGATGGATGGATGGATGGATAGATGGATGGATGAATGGGTAGATGGATGGATGGATGGATGGACAGATAGAAGGATGGATAGATGATGGATGGATGGATGGATGATAGATGGATGGATGGGTCGATGGATGGATGGATGGATTGGATGGAAGGATGAATGGATGGTTGGATGGACAGTTGGATGGAGGGATGGATGATGGGTGGATGGATGGATGGATGAATGGGTGGATGGATGGATGGATGGATGGGTAGGTGGATGGATGGATGGATGGATGGATGGACAGATAAAAGGATGGATAGATGATGGATGGATGGATGATAGATGGATGGATGGGTCGATGGATGGAGGGATGGATGATGGATGGATGGATGTGTGGATGGATGGATGGATGGATGGCTAGATGGATGGATGGGTGGCTGGCTGGATGACTGGGTGAGTGGATAGAGGATGGATGGATGGATACAAGATGGATAGATGGATGGATGGATGGACAAACAAGAGAACCTTATACTAGACAATGTTGTATCATTTTATAGTCTATTTCCACATGGGAGAAACTATGAGGTAGGGAGTGATTAGCCTATTTCAGCTCATGAGGAAACTCCCTGGGCCCATGGAGCTCATGAGTGGCAGGTTGGGATGAGAACCAAGTCTTTCTGGTTCTGAGTCTAGGCTGTTTGTACCTTACTGCCTCTGGATTGCCTGCAAACCACTGGCATTTTCCTCAGAGTGTCCACAGCAACCAAGAGAAAGAGTGTGTTTTATGGTAGAGTTCTTATATTAGAAAGTTCACCGTGTGTGCCTGTCAGTGGTCCAATCTATTTTAAAAACAGTACTTTAATTAATTTAGCAGAAAAGGTCATGTGTGAGCCTTAGGTGTGTGTATCTTCCCTCCTCTTAAACGTGACGTAGGTTGGGTCCACTGCAGAAGTCAAAAGATGTAGTGAAGCTACATAATATAAAAACAACCACTTTGTTGAAGGGGCTAAGTTGTGGCTTGTCTGGGTCAGAATCAAGAACAAATCTATTTCCCAGAGTCCGCGAGTCTTCCCCTTATCCCGGAGGACACGCTCCAAAGCTCGAAGTGTGTGTGTGAAACTGCAGATAGGACCTGATCGTACATGGGCTATATTTTCCCCTACACACGCATGCCTTTGGCAACGTTTAATTTATCAACCAGGTGCAGTCTGAGACGAACAATAACGAATCATAAAATAGGAGAGTTAGAACAACATGCAGTCCTGTAAAGTTACAGGAACGTGGTCTTTCTCTGTCTCCCTCAAACATCTCATATTTCTGCACTCCCCCTTCTCCTTCTTGTGATGACGTGAGACGATAAGATGTGACATGATGAGATGAACTGGGGTGAATGATGTAGGCATTGCGACGTAGAGTTAGGCTACTGTTGTTGACCTTCTGGCAGTCTCTCAGGAGGATTATCTGGGTCCCAAACCACAGATAAGGGGACACTCCCGAACTGCATTTGGAACACGAAAGCTGTTTGTCTCTACGTGTGTTTCTTTTTTTTTTTTTTACTTTTTTTTTATTTTTTAACTTTTATTCAGTATTGAGAGACAGAGTGTGAGTGTGGGAGGGGCAGAGAGAGCAGGAGAAAGGATCCCAAGCAGGATCCAGGCTCTGAGCTGTCAGCACAGAGCCCAACGTGGGGCTTGAACTCACAAATGGTGAGATCATGACCTGAGCTGAAGTTGGCTGCTCAACCGACTGAGCCACCCAGGTGCCCCTCTACGTGTGTTTCAATAAGGAAACAGCCCTGTGTCTTCACACTGTGTGGGTGGCCAGCATCCCAGAGTGGCATCTTCCCTGCTACATGCGTTGGCCATGACGGTCACGGTCACGGGCCGGAAAGAGTTGTCCTAGACGTTCCCAAAACGCGGAAAGTGGCATAAGACCCATTTGAATTGACATCTGTTTATGTGCATGTATCTGAGTCTCCCGATAGGCTGTGAGCAGTGTTAACCATTGTTTCTACCTCAGTACATGGCTAAAAGCCCAACATGTGCACACCCTGCACTTTAGACGTGAAGTTACCCCCACTGAATGCATCAACGCAAAAGTCAACTCACCCCTACAGGCTGTGCATTGAGATAACGAAACTCCTGGTCATTTTTTACATCTACATGAACGTGGTCCATGGCAAGAATTGCATCCGTCTTAATTCTAAGATGTATAATGGTTCCAGTTATGTGTAAGATCCTACCCCAAAACTTAGCGGTTGAAGACACCCACACATGCATTTGGCTACGAACAAACAAACAAACCGAAAACCCTACAGTGTGGGAGGGCTTGGCCAACTTTGGCTGCTTGTGCAAACATGATTAAGAATTTCAAGATGGCGGCAGGAGACCGTCACACCAAGTGTGGAGCCCCCTTGTGACCCCAGGTGCAACTGCACACATTCCCGAAATCAGCTCTGGCTGAGATGTTGGGTGAGGCTGTCCCACGGACGCCACATCACGAGCTTCCGGGAGGACAGAGGGATGAAACCAGGTCATCTGCTTATGCAGCCACAAACACATGGCCAGTTTCAAGACATGGGGAATGGCAAGATTCTGGAAGGAAACACGGGCCAGAAAGATCTACGGGATGTGGGTCACAGCAGCCCAGCTGGACGAAGCATGTTCTGGCATGGGGGGGGGGGGGTCACACGCAAGACCAGGTGAAAATAGACGCATTTCTTCGGCACACAGTTATTTAGCATATGGTGCATTGAGGATCGTGTTCTAGGTACTGAGAGGCTGGGAAGCTCAGGCTGGGAAGGTCGCCTGGAACCGATGCCCCCACGTCTCTGCAGAGAGCGAGTCTGAGAGCCTTAACGGGCAGTGTGGGAGGCAGGGTGGAGACAAGGGGGTCCTTTCCAGAGACCGCGGGAAGGGGGCAATTTATGATTTCTGGTCCAGATCAGAGTCATTTATGCACCAAGTAAAAAAGCAAACAAACAAAAAAATGTAAGGACGTAAAGACACTACGGTTCTTTTCACTCGTATGTTCAACTTTTGGGAACATTTACTTCCTGTCCCAGAAAATAAAATCCCCTTTGCTGAACTGCCAGTTTCGCTGAAAACCCACCAGGCCATCTGCCTGGAATAAACGTGCATCCGGTTGGGGCTGACGGCTGACGGGAGCCAAGGGTTGTTGGTCGGGAGACCGTTGTCGGCCACAGCGTGGCCGTCGATCACTGACGAGCTCAGGTGGTTTCCCGTGATCCGTCTTGTGGGCAGGAAGCATTTGACACGGGCCCACGGGTTGAAACAACCCCTGTCTCCTTCTGACGGTCCTCCTCTCGGGGGATCCTGGCGAGGGGATCCCATTGTGGCCGGATGTTTTTACCTCAACGCCCGGGATCTGTTGTCTCCCTGCGTTGGAGAATGAAAACATTGATGCAAAGTGAGCAGGACGCAAAAATCGATGAGAAGAAAACATCCGGAAGGAAGAAAATGTGAAAACTGTCTTAACAGAGAGGAGGCACTCGAAAGTGAATGCCCGAGGACGGCCCGCAACTTCCTTGTTTATAAGGTTTTGGGTGCCCCCCTCCCCCCTTATCTGGCTTATTGGCTGGAGAGGTCTGGGTGCTGGGTTGTACATTCCTGATCGATTCATTTCCAGCGTATGAGGGCTGATCTGTGTCCACGCTGGTCCTCGTGGGTCTTAACGTTTTATGGCCTGCTAGTGATTTTTATTGTTTTTATTTCAAAAAATATTTTGTTTCTTAATCTTTATATATTCTTGCGAGGCACAGAGACAGAGAGTGCGAGCAGGGGAGGGTCAGAGAGAGAGAGGGAGACACAGAATCCGAAGCAGGATCCAGGCTCTGAGCCGTCAGCCCAGAGCCTGACGCGGGGCTTGAACCCGCGAACCGTGAGATCATCACGTGAGCTGGAGTCGGACTGAGCCACCCAGGGGCCCCTCTCCTACTTGGTTTTACTCCGGTCTTGTCAAATCCCTGAGGGCATCCTGGCGGGGACGTAGGTCGCCTCTGCTCCATTCTTAAGACGAACCTTAAGCCTGGGCAGGGGGGACGGGGAGGGGGGCGCGTTTGCTGTGCTCAGACGCTCTGCCTGCTTTGTCCTGTCTCTCCGTGTCATGTCAAGACCACCCCGCGCCCTCCGTGGACTCGGCAAGCCACAGAGAACAGAGCACGAACAAAGCCAAAGAGCTCTATGCTTTGCAAACAAATGCAAATTCAGCTTCTGCAATGGACAGGGGGCGTCCAGGAGGCCAGCGGTCCCGTCTGCGGTCATGCCGTCCCTCGCGTTAGCGCAATGCAGCCGAAGTGACCCCGACCCTTCTCACTGTCTGAGCTCCCTGTCGTGCCATCCTGCCTGGCCTCCACATGCTCACGTCTGGGCGGGTTCGTGGAGCCCAGCTGAGCTGTCCTGGCTGAGCCACACATCGGCCGTGACTCATGCCCACACATGAGTTCCTCGGGCATCATCTCTGTGCCCCAAAACACTGACCTTCGTAAGTATTTGCCAAGACCCCCGCAGTGTTCTTATCACCTCTAGGGCACCCGATAACGTCCCCAAGGGGTTGGCAATCCCTTTGGTTTTGGGGGGGGGGAAACGGGAGAAAGACAAGATGACCACTGTCTGCCTGGGAGCTGCTTCTAGACGTGACTTATACTTACTTCTGGCAGGAGGTCGAGGTCAAGTGAGCTGGTCTGGGGTGCAGAGGTTCTTCCCAGATTTCAGCAGCGTTCCCCAAGTTGGCTCATGGTGGCCATTGATGGGCAGAGAAAAAAAAATCCAACAGGATTCGGTAAACGTTTAACTCACACGTAAGCACGTGTCCCTGTTTTTTATTGCAGTGACAAAGTCAACTTGGGTGACGGTGCTTTTGGGGTCTTTGGAGGAAATTCGCATCTTTATTGTAAGGAAAACTGACCCACGACCGTTGACTTGTGGGCTGTGCGTGTGTGTTTGCGAGTTCGAGCCCCGCGTCGGGCTCTGTGCTCACAGCTCGGAGCCTGGAGCCTGCTTCGGATTCTGTGTCTCCCTCTGTCTCTGCCCCTCCCTGACTTGCTCTCTATCTCTCCTTCTCTCTCTCAAAAGTGAATAAACACGGGCGCCTGGGTGGCGCAGTCGGTTAAGCGTCCGACTTCAGCCAGGTCACGATCTCGCGGTCCGTGAGTTCGAGCCCCGCGTCGGGCTCTGGGCTGATGGCTCGGAGCCTGGAGCCTGTTTCCGATTCTGTGTCTCCCTCTCTCTCTGCCCCTCCCCCGTTCATGCTCTGTCTCTCTCTGTCCCAAAAATAAATAAAAAACGTTGAAAAAAAAAATTAAAAAAAAAAAAAGTGAATAAACACTAAAAAATTTAAAACACAGTCTTCGTATCTCGGGGTACGTCTCACCGTGTTATCGTTCCAGGAATTCTCGAGCAAGGAGACAAGCGTCTGTGGCTTGAGTCATCTCTGGCCTGTTTCTACGGTCCCCATCGAAACCACCCCACGCCGGAGAACGCGTGAACAACCAGAAGAGGCCCCTGGGAGAGAGAAGGGGCCAGGCCAGATGGCAGGAAGGGTGTGGTTCTATCAGTCACCCCAGGGCGGGGACGGGAGATCAAGGGGACTCAGCCAAGAGCACCAGATGACAGGAGGGGCCGGCTGCTTCCTGGAGCTGGGGAAGGCTGGGCCAGAGCGGCTACAGGGGACGGCACGTGGGGTCAGGGACTGTGGCCAACGCTGGGCTGCATTTGCAGCAGACTGAGGACCCGGGGAAGAGAGGAGGATTGTGTATGAACTTCCTTGAGCAGCCGTGAGAAAATATCACCAAACTGGGGGCTTAGAACAACAGGAATTCAAGTTCCCCCAGCCATGGACACCAGATATCTGAGATCCAGGAGGGGCAGGGCCCCTGAGATCCAGAAGGGGCAGGGCCGCTGAGACCCAGGCAGGGCAGGGCCCCTGACATCCAGACAGGGCAGGGCCGCTGAGATCCAGGAGGGGCAGGACCCTGGAGATCCAGGCAGGGCAGGACCACTGAGATCAAGGTGGGCAGGGCCGCTGAGATCCAGGAGGGGCAGGGCCACTGAGATCCAGGCAGGGCAGGACCACTGAGATCAAGGTGGGCAGGGCCGCTGAGATCCAGGAGGGGCAGGGCCACTGAGATCCAGGCAGGGCAGGACCCCTCAGATCCAGGGAGGGCAGGGCCGCTGAGATCCAGGAGGAGCAGGACCCCTGAGCTCCAGGCAGGGCAGGGCTGCTGAGATCCAGGCAGGGCAGGATTACTGAGATCCCGGGGGTGGGGGTGGGGGTGGGTGGGGAGGGGGATAGGACCACTGAGATCCAAGGCAGGGCAGGGCTGCTGAGATCCAGGCAGGGCAGGACCACTGAGATCCAGGAGGGGCAGGACCAGTGAGATCCAGGCAGGGCAGGGCCAGTGAGATCCAGGAGGGGCAGGACCCTGGAGATCCAGGCAGGGCAGGACCACTGAGATCAAGGTGGGCAGGGCCCCTGACATCCAGGAGGGGCAGGACCACTGAGATCCAGACAGGGCAGGGCCCCTGAGATCCAGGAGGGGCAGGACCCTGGAGATCCAGGCAGGGCAGGACCACTGAGATCAAGGTGGGCAGGGCCGCTGAGATCCAGGAGGGGCAGGGCCACTGAGATCCAGGCAGGGCAGGACCACTGAGATCCAGGCAGGGCAGGGCCGCTGAGATCCAGGAGGGGCAGGGCCACTGAGATCCAGGCAGGGCAGGACCTCTGAGATCCAGAAGGGGCAGGGCCCCTGAGATCCAGAAGGGGCAGGGCCGCTGAGACCCAGGCAGGGCAGGGCCCCTGACATCCAGGAGGGGCAGGACCACTGAGATCCAGACAGGGCAGGGCCCCTGAGATCCAGGAGGGGCAGGACCACTGAGATCCAGGCAGGGCAGGACCTCTGAGATCCAGAAGGGGCAGGGCCCCTGAGATCCAGAAGGGGCAGGGCCGCTGAGACCCAGGCAGGGCAGGGCCCCTGACATCCAGGAGGGGCAGGACCACTGAGATCCAGACAGGGCAGGGCCCCTGAGATCCAGGAGGGGCAGGACCACTGAGATCCAGGCAGGGCAGGACCTCTGAGATCCAGAAGGGGCAGGGCCCCTGAGATCCAGAAGGGGCAGGGCCGCTGAGACCCAGGCAGGGCAGGGCCCCTGACATCCAGGAGGGGCAGGACCACTGAGATCCAGACAGGGCAGGGCCCCTGAGATCCAGAAGGGGCAGGGCCGCTGAGACCCAGGCAGGGCAGGACCACTGACATCCAGGAGGGGCAGGACCTCTGAGATCCAGAAGGGGCAGGGCCGCTGAGACCCAGGCAGGGCAGGGCCCCTGACATCCAGGAGGGGCAGGACCACTGAGATCCAGACAGGGCAGGGCCCCTGAGATCCAGAAGGGGCAGGGCCACTGAGATCCAGAAGGGGCAGGGCCCCTGAGATCCAGAAGGGGCAGGGCCCCTGAGATCCAGGCAGGGCAGGACCTCTGAGATCCAGAAGGGGCAGGGCCCCTGAGATCCAGAAGGGGCAGGGCCCCTGAGATCCAGAAGGGGCAGGGCCCCTGAGATCCAGAAGGGGCAGGGCCCCTGAGATCCAGAAGGGGCAGGGCCCCTGAGATCCAGAAGGGGCAGGGCCCCTGAGATCCAGGCAGGGCAGGACCTCTGAGATCCAGAAGGGGCAGGGCCCCTGAGATCCAGAAGGGGCAGGGCCCCTGAGATCCAGAAGGGGCAGGGCCGCTGAGACCCATGCAGGGCAGGACCACTGACATCCAGGAGGGGCAGGACCACTGAGATCCAGACAGGGCAGGGCCCCTGAGATCCAGAAGGGGCAGGGCCGCTGAGACCCATGCAGGGCAGGACCACTGACATCCAGGAGGGGCAGGACCTCTGAGATCCAGAAGGGGCAGGGCCCCTGAGATCCCGAAGGGGCAGGGCCCCTGAGATCCAGAAGGGGCAGGGCCGCTGAGACCCAGGCAGGGCAGGGCCCCTGACATCCAGGAGGGGCAGGACCACTGAGATCCAGACAGGGCAGGGCCCCTGAGATCCAGGAGGGGCAGGACCCTGGAGATCCAGGCAGGGCAGGACCACTGAGATCAAGGTGGGCAGGGCCACTGAGATCCAGGTAGTGAAGGACCACTGAGGGGCAGAGGGAGCAGGATCGCTGAGACCCAGGAGGGGCAGGGCCGCTGAGACCCAGGCAGGGCAGGACCACTGACATCCAGGAGGGGCAGGACCACTGAGATCCAGACAGGGCAGGGCCCCTGAGATCCAGAAGGGGCAGGGCCGCTGAGACCCAGGCAGGGCAGGACCACTGACATCCGGGAGGGGCAGGACCTCTGAGATCCAGAAGGGGCAGGGCCGCTGAGACCCAGGCAGGGCAGGACCACTGACATCCAGGAGGGGCAGGACCCTGGAGATCCAGGCAGGGCAGGACCACTGAGATCAAGGTGGGCAGGGCCACTGAGATCCAGGTAGGGAAGGACCACTGAGGGGCAGAGGGAGCAGGACCTCTGAGATCCAGAAGGGGCAGGGCCCCTGAGATCCAGAAGGGGCAGGGCCGCTGAGGTCTAGGTAGGGCTGGGCCACTGAGACCCAGGCAGGGAAGGGCCGCTGAGATCCAGGCAGGGCAGGGCCGCTGAGATCCAGGCAGGGGAGGGCCACTGAGATCCAGGAGGGACAGGGCCGCTGAGATCCAGGAGGGACAAGACAGCTGAGATCCAGGAGGGGCAGGACCACTGAGATCCAGGAGGGGCAGGAACTCTGAGACCCAGGAGGGGCAGGGCCGCTGAGACCCAGGCAGGGCAGGGCCCCTGAGATCCAGAAGGGGCAGGGCCGCTGAGACCCAGGCAGGGCAGGACCACTGACATCCAGGAGGGGCAGGACCACTGAGATCCAGACAGGGCAGGGCCCCTGAGATCCAGAAGGGGCAGGGTCGCTGAGACCCAGGCAGGGCAGGACCACTGACATCCAGGAGGGGCAGGACCTCTGAGATCCAGAAGGGGCAGGGCCCCTGAGACCCAGGCAGGGCAGGACCACTGACATCCAGGAGGGGCAGGACCTCTGAGATCCAGAAGGGGCAGGGCCCCTGAGATCCAGAAGGGGCAGGGCCGCTGAGACCCAGGCAGGGCAGGGCCACTGAGATCCAGGAGGGGCAGGACCCCTGAGATCCAGGATGGGCAGGACCCCTGAGATCCAGGATGGGCAGGACCCCTGAGATCCAGGCAGGGCAGGCCCCCTGAGATCAAGGTGGGCAGGGCCACTGAGATCCAGGTAGGGAAGGACCACTGAGGGGCAGAGGGAGCAGGATCGCTGAGATCCAGGAGGGGCAGGAACTCTGAGACCCAGGAGGGGCAGGGCCGCTGAGACCCAGGCAGGGCAGGGCCACTGAGATCCAGGAGGGGCAGGACCCTGGAGATCCAGACAGGGCAGGACCACTGAGATCCAAGGTGGGCAGGGCCACTGAGATCCAGGTAGGGAAGGACCACTGAGATCCAGGCAGGGCAGGACCACTGAGGGGCAGAGGGAGCAGGACCGCTGAGATCCAGGAGGGGCAGGAACTCTGAGATCCAGGAGGGGCAGGGCCGCTGAGATCCAGGCAGGGAAAGGCTGCTGAGATCCAGGCAGGGCAGGGCCCCTGAGACCCAGGAGGGCAGGGCTGCTGAGACCCAGGCAGGGCAGAGCCACTGAGATTCAGGGGGGGCAGGGCCACTTAGATCCTGGAGGGACAGGACCCCTGAGGCCCGGGCAGGGCTGTGCTCCCTCCAGAGGCTGCAGGGGAGGGTCCTTCCTGCCTCTTCCAGCTTCTGGGGCTCCAGGCGTCCCTGGGCTTGTGGCCGCGTCTCTTCTGTCTGTGCCTGTCTTCACGTGGCTTCTCCTCCGTGTCCGTGTCTGTGTCTGTGTCTCCTCCTGTGTCTCTTGGAAGGACACCTGTCATGGGGTTCAGACCCACCCTCAACCAGGATCGGCTCATCTCCGATCCTTCACTTTCCCACATCTGCAAAGACCCTGTTTCCAGACAAGGTCCCGTTGTGAGTTCGGCTGGAGACCAAAGCAGGGGAGACAGTGTATAACCCACAGCAGGGTCTTCTGCCCTGACTCACTCCCTCAGGTTGGTCAACGCAGCCCAGAAGCCAGCACAGCCCGGATCTCTGGACGCAAGCCGTAAAAATCAGCACGCAGTGCAGACAGCGGGGTGTGGACGGCTGGAAGAAAGTCTGGGGGCCCAGGGCGGAGACTGAGCAAAGAAGTTACACGTGTCTCAGGACAGCAGTGGCAAACCCCTTCTCTTGGGGCTGAGCCTTCAGCTTGGTTGCATCACGAAAACGTCACTCTTGGAAATAGACGATTACGAAAAAAGCAGTTATTTCTTGTCGTGATTCGTACAATGCTGCTGTTTTCCCCCCAAAAAGTCAAACTAAAACCATTACTTGTGAAAGCTTCCTCAAGTCCTCGGCACCCACAGTTTCCGTGGATTGTGCTTTTTTTCAGCCGCATGCGAGCTGATCAAGGTCAACAGCCTTGGTCTCATAAGCAAAAGCAAACCATTCAAACAGCTCCGTTTCTGGCTTGTTTTCCCCTAACATACAAGGATAATTTATTCCTTAATAATAATAATGATAAAATAATAATAATAATAGCAAATGTCAGGGGCGCCTGGGTGTCTCAGTCGGCTAAGTGTCTGACTCTTGAATTCAGCTCAGGTTGATCTCACGGTTCGTGGGTTTGATCCCTGCATCAGGCTCTGCACTGACAGCTCAGAGCCTGCTCGGGATTCTCTGCTCGGGATTTCTCCCTGCCTCTGCCCCTCTCCCACTCTCTCTCCCTCTGTCTCCATCCGTCTCCTGCTTGCGCTCTGTCTCTGTCTCAAAAATAAATAAGGCATTTAAAATTAAAAAAAATAATAATAAAAACGATAAATAAACATGAAAAAATGCACACCTTGGATGTAAAAAAGCCGTGGAACTGATGTCGTAAGTGTTCCTTTGGGGAAAATGGGTCCCGAAGGGCACTTTGGGAATATCAGGTGGTTTGCTGTGGCGCTTCAAGAGACCAGAAGACAAAAGAAAGAGGCCCATGTTGAGTGAGGGCCAGGGCGGGGCCCAGGATTGCGGGGAGCCTCCCGCAGCCCTGCCTGCCCCTCAGCCAGGGTCTGGGGATCCCTTCATCGCTGGATGGTGCACTGACTCAACCACATGGCCCTCCTTGGCGTGGGTGGGCCACGCCTAATCAGTTGAGTGCCAGCATAGAACCTAAGAACGATGGAGGACCCGGGACTTGCTTGCACCCTCTCTCTCCTCTCTCTGCTGCAGCAGAGACCTCTGTCCTGTCCCACATTTGGGCGCGAAGGTCCTGGTTCTAAGGCCTTTGGACTCAGGCCAGATAACACCTTGGCTTTCTCCATTGTCCATGTTACAGGTGCAGGTGGGAGCACCCGTGTCCCTCCATAATCACGCGAGCCGATTCCTATAATAAGTGCCCTCTCCTATGTATTTGTGTCGCCTGTGGGTGCTGTTTTCTCTGCAGCAGGGCCTTGACTTAGGGTGCGGAGGTCATAGGTGCTCCAGGAAAATGACTGAAAACACAGGTGGCTTCTGAGGCCACACGAATACAGCAGGGCCTGCAGTGAGGACATACCCTCCCCAAGAATCTCCAGAGCGCATCAGCCCTGCAGACGCTCTCGGTTTCACACTTCTGATCATCCGCACTCAGTGGGAATACGTTTCTGTTGTCTTGAGATCACATCCCTCCGCCCCCGCACCCTCCAGTTTGTGGTCCTGGCAAACAGACACCAGATACAAGGGAAAAACCACGCCCATGTATTTTCCTTCCCGTGTTGGATCCTTTTGTGCGGGACGGTGTGCAGGCGGGCGGGAGCAGTCCCGTGTAGCTTTCGCTCATTCTGAGGAGTCCCCACCCCATCCGTCAACGTTTCTCCAACACGACAACAGAGTCCTGAATGGTTTTGCAGAAATAGAATAAAAGGTATTTATTGCACGGATATGTGGGTGCTGCCGAAACTGTGACGACCTGATGGGGAGGACACAGGTCATGGGGGGACACAGGTGCACCTGGGAAGCGTGTGCAAACTCTCACTCTGTCCTGTGCCCCTGGTCCTCTGGCTGGTCCTTGGTTGCATCCTGTGATACTGAACCCGTGACCTACTGAGTAACATGCTTCCCAGAGCTCAGAGCTCATGCGGCCCGAGGAGGGGGTCCCGGGTCGCTCCCATCTGTAGCCAGTGGATCTGAGTCTCAGGTGGGTCCGGGGTTGGCGTGTGCGGTCGCAGAGGGCAGTCTCGTCGGGCTGAGCCCCCCACCTCCCCGTGGGGACCCACCTGCCCACGGCCTCGGGCACCTCCTGTGGGCACAGAAGTCCTTGTGCGAATCCTAACATCTCTGAGCAGTTTTTCCCGAGAAAACCCGTGTTCTTCCCTTTTTCTCCAGCAGCCCCGGGGGGGGGGGAGGGAGCAGGTGGGGGGGTGACCAGGAGGCCAGACATATTGCTATAGGACCAGCTTCCTCCTCTAGGGGGTCGGAGCCACACGGGCGGGCGGGCGGTGCAGGTTTGGGCTTGTGAGCTCCACGCACAGGTCAGGCAGCAAAGTGACCCAAGTCACGCCTCAGATGTGTCCCCACTGGGCCCCCCTCTGGCTCAGCTCTCCGCCCCGGCTTCTGCTGTTTTTGTTTTCTCCTTCCCCATGGAGATGTTGTGGGCTGTCCCCCTGAGCCCGGCCTCTTTAACCACACACAGGGAGGTGCTGTTCTCCCGGAGAGCAGGTCTTGCAAAAAAAAAAAGAAAAGGAAAATTAAAAGAACAGAGTGCACAGATGCGCTAAAGAAAAAGGCAACGGAAGAGAAACGTTCTACAGGGGGCAGCAAACGTATACTCTGAACTCCGCTTTCTTTGCAATGTATCTTTTTTTAAACAGGCGGAGACAAGGGTCGCGGGGCAAAGGAAAGCCGTCTACGCGTCTAGCTGGAGCCCGCACACCCTGGTGGATGCCACGGGATGGGTCTTTACCCCTCGGCCCCGGAGAGAAGTGATTCGAATTCCTCAGGGCAGTCTCCCCAATCCCATGGGCTCCCGTGTCTGGAAACCTCCAGAAAGTCAGGACCTAAACATGGTCCAGGAGGCCACGGCTGGTCAGGACGAATGTCAGGGCGGTCAAATTTGGTGGGGTCAGGAACCTCTCCCCCCACCTCCCGCGACTTCCCCAATAAACCCTCGGGCAGACGGATGGGGACTGATGTCCAGCAGGTGGAAAGCAAGAGCCCAGCTGAGGCAGAGACTAGCCATGGACGGCTTCCTTCCATCCTTCCTTCCTTCCTTCCTTCCTTCCTTCCTTCCTTCCATCCTTCCATCCTTCCTACTTTTCTTTCTTTCTTTCTTTCTTTCTTTCTTTCTTTCTTTCTTTCTTTCTTTCTTTCTTTCTATTTCTTTCTTTCCTTCCTTCCTTCCTTCCTTCCTACCTTTCTTTCTTTCTTTCTTTCTTTCTTTCTTTCTTTCTTTCTTTCTATTTCCTTCCTTCCTTCCCTTCTTCCTTCCTTCTTTCCTTCTTTCTTCCTTTCTTTTTCTTTCTTTCTTTCTTTCTTTCTTTCTTTCTTTCTTTCTTTCTTCTTTCCTTCCTTCCTTCCCTTCTTCCTTCCTTCTTTCCTTCTTTCTTCCTTTCTTTGTCTTTCTTTCTCTTTCTTTCTTTCTTTCTTTCTTTCTTTCTTTCTTTCCTCTTTCCTTCCTTCCTTCCTTCCCTTCTTCCTTCCTTCTTTCCTTCTTTCTTTCTTCCTCTTTCTTTCTTTCTTTCTTTCTTTCTTTCTTTCTCTTTCTTCCTTTCTTTCTCTTTCTTTCTTTCTCTTTCTTTCTTTCTCATTCTTTCTTTCAGTCTTTCTTTCTTTCCTTTTTTTTTGTTTGTATTATGAGGACTGAAAACATCAGACCATTAACAGATGGTACAGTGTATTTTTCTTGCAGAATTTATAGATCTCGCTAATGTCCAAACCCAAAGTACTTGACGGGCAGGTGGAGACAGGCACCCCAGGTTTGCAGTTAGCCTGAAGAAAGGCTGGTTTCTTTAACGGGAAACCATAACGGGAAAAGCCCCATGGTTAGCAATTTACGTGTTACCCCACTTTTACAATCAGGTCAACAGACGAGGCATCATCACAGGTGACACTATAAGGCAGAAAAGGAGACAAATCCAATAACAGGGCCATGATTTCTACAACCAGCTGTGCAGGGAAGTCATTCCTGCCCATTAACCCTACTGGTCTTATTATGTTTCTTTCAACGTTGGCCACCATTGGGGAAAAGAACACACATAGGCCCCAAATTCCTGAGTCTCCTTCTTGGTCCATGTAGCGTCTCTCTCTCTCTCTCTCTCTCTCTCTCTCTCTCTCTCTCTCCCTCCCTCTCCATCTCTCCCTTTTTAACTAGGTTTCATGCCCAGCACAAAGCCCAACATGGGCTTTGAACTCACAACCCTGAGATCAAGAACTGAGTTCACATCAAGAGTTGGATGCTTAACCAACTGAGCCACCCGGGTGCCCCCATGTAGTGTCTTTCTCAGTGTGGTGTGGGGTGATGCCCTGGAGATCGGCTGGGGGCAAATACATCCCGTTGCCCACCAAGAAAGGGAGAAGAACCAGAGTGCTCCAGGAGAACCAGGCCATGAAGATGCCACCTACTGGGGCAGGACCATCGCATCCAGTCCCCGACTGTCCTGTCCTTCCTGACTTGGGTCAGCTTCAGCTTTCGAGGGGGGCGTGTCTCCTGCTACCCCGTGGGCAGATAGAGAGCCTTCCCACCAGGGCCGTCATAAGGGCAAGAAGGGGTGTGTGCAATGGGGCAGAGGGAATGTGTGAATATGCTTGCAGACAGGATGAAAAGGACCAGGAATTCGAGTGACTTTTGAAAGAATGCCCTGCAGTCATCTGTGCCCGGCTGGGCTCCCACTCAGGAGACAGCGCGTACTCAGCAGGCCCCAGACAAGGGCTCCTGTGTCAGGGAGGGCCGCTGCTGACCAGGCGGCTCACTGGGCAGGAGGGAGAAGACAGAATGACCAGGGAAGGAATTTGTGGAGTGGGGGTTCCCACAAACAGCCCCAACAGAGGAAGCAGAGCCAGTTCTGGGGTGTCCAGCATGGCCCTGACAAGCTTGGTGCTGGGTGCTGGGTGCTGGAGAACCACACATCACAGTGAAGGAGAAGCTTTGGAGATGCTGGTTGATAAAAGAGGGAGGGGAGACCCAGGGCCGTGTGAGGATTTGGGAAAGGTCATGGTGCCGAAGAGGCAGCTACACTCAATGCCCAGGGCAACTCTTCGTCTGCATTGGGATTTTCTCTGGACTCTAGGACACTGGGAGGAGGGCCCACTGACTCAAATGACAGAGGGCTGGGGATGTAATTCTCCCTTTCTGACCCAGACAGGAAGTCTTAGCTGTGTTTTTCGTAAAGGTACCTTTCTCTATGTGTCTATCTATGCATCCACTCAAACATCCATCCATCCATCATATCTATCTATCTATCTATCTATCTATCTATCCATCCATCCATCTACCCATCCATCCATCATGTCTATCATCTATCTATCTATCTATCTATCTATCATCTATCTATCCATCCATCCACCTACCCATATATCTTGTCTATCTATCTATCTATCTATCTATCCATCCATCTTTCCATCCATCCATCCCTCCATCCACCCATCCACCCATCCACCCATCCACCCACCCATCCACCCACCCATCATATCTATCTATCTATCTATCTATCTATCCATCCTCCCCCATCCATCCAGTCAAACATCCATCTGTCCACCCAGCCACCCATCCCTGTGCTTGTTGCTGTGTATTGTTTCCTGTCACTTAGAAAGCACAACAGTCCGAAGCAGACCAGCTGGACTCGGGAGAAATGGTGCCTGCAGGTGGGTCACTCACCTCACACCCAGGTTGGGCTGTCTCCCAACACAGCAGAGAGGCTGAGGAAGCCTGTCTCCTTCATTTCAGACCTAGGAAAGGAGGCGCTGGGAAGTCTTTAGATTGCACCAAGCAGAAACCAGTCCCCCAAGAAAGGAAGGTTGGTGCAGGTGCTTGAAGGCTGTGAAATTCATGCAGGGGGGTCAGGAAGGTAAACTGAGGCAGGCTCACCCCCAGGGTATCCTGGTTGCAAGCACAGACTTTGGAAACATGGCCAAGGAAACCTCTGAATCCTGTTTCTGCCTTCAAAACAATCATGCAGTTTGAGATGCCACGAGTGTCTCGCCTGGAGAGTGACACCCACTTTGTCCTTGTCTGTGTCTGATAAACACCCTCACACAGTCGTAATCAGGACGAAAGTCTCGGTAGGCTTGGCTCCCGCAGTTCACCGGCAACACCCTGTCAGGCGATTCGAGGTCTTGAATGATTTCCTGGTCTGTGATGAATGCTGCTGGCATTCCCACGGACAGGTCCTGCTGTCACGCCCTCACGGCGGAGGAGCAGCTGGACAAACACACACAGATGACTCTTGGCTTCTATCCACGCCCCAGGTCGCTTCTGTTCCATTTGCTGAAGCTGAAACCCTGTCCCCTCCTCAAGGAACACACCTGGGCCACTTCTCCGGGCCACCGCTGGACCTCATCTGATCACATCATCCTTCGTCGGCACCTGTCACGCCTATTTAGCCCCCCAGCCTTTGGGGGTCCCGCTCTGGGGGTCCTGAATGCTGATTCAGAGCAGAGCTCATCAAGGAGGTGGCAGAGATGATTTGCAGGAGTCCATGGACAGAGTTTCAGACACCTGTGGTAGACAGAATAAGTGAAATCTTTATCACAATAACACAACTGCTAAGGTTAATGCAAAGAACTTGTTCAACCTAATTAAGGGGGGTGGGAGGAAAGGCATCTTCGCGGGGGATGGCCCCAGAGTGTGCCGTGTAGGGGGGTCAAAGGTGAGCAGAGCAAGGCCACGGGCAGTCCCCGGGAGCTCCCTCCTGCCCCCAGATGCCCGTCTCTCCATCTCCCTGCCCCTGGCTTGGGCTGTGACGCAGCCCATTGGTCATGTCCTCATTGGTAACACGCTTCCCTGTACCTTCAAGTCCAAAGTTCGCTTTCCCATCACGAAAGCGGTCTCTGCTCACTGCAGACAACCAGGAAAACCAAACAAGTAAAATGGTGGATAGAAAAAGAAGATGCCACTCTGATTTGCCCGTGGGAGGAATCCCATGATACCGCTGGCACCCAGCATCCTAAGGGGAGCCTCTCCATTGGGATCCTACTGTAGATACTGAGCGAGCCTTTCCCTTCCTATGCGGACGGTGCCCTTGCTGCACAGGAGGCCCCCAGTCCTCACCCCAGTCTCCCCAGTGCACTGTGAAGACAGCAGAAGGATCCGCCAGCCAAGGGAGGAGGGTGGCTTCTGGACCCTGCACAAGGCATGGAACCCTGTCTTCACCAGCAATGGCGCCATCAAGACGCGGATTTTAACCTCGTAAAATCCGGCCCGTCCTTCTGGCCTCCGGAAATTCGAGATCATACATTCCCATCGTTTTACGCGTTTTAAGCCGCGTCCCCAAGGCTGGGCTGTGAGGGGTTCCGTCTGGTCAGGAGTTGACTGTCCTATCTGTTGAGCCCCCAAGTCTGACCTCCAGACTCTCCAAGCAGCCAGGAGGGAGGTTGCCTCCCCCAGGTCTGGGCGTGCTCACGGTCTCATCGGGACCCGAGGGGCACACGCGGTGAATTTGAGGGGACTCTTCCGGTCATGCCCAGGAGACACCTCCTCATGAAAGCCGTTTCTGGTTTCACTCCTTCAGTTCACCAAGTCCTTCATCCTGAGATACCCCAGGGCGTCCTTCCAACATTGTTTCCCCTGGGCTCTCCCACCTTTCCAGAAGCTGAGACGTTTGACCAACTCAAAGATGAGATTGTTCATTCAAATGCTTCCAAGGGACCGGGCGCCTGGGTGGCTCAGTCGGTTCAGTGTCAACTCTTGATTTTGGCTCAGTTCGTGGTCTCACGGTTCATGAGATCGAGCCCCACGTCAGGCTCTGACTGACAGTGCGGAACCTGCTTGGGATTCTGTATCTTCCTTTCTCTCTGTCCGTCTCTCTCTTAAGAATAAATAAATAAATGTAAAAAAAAATAGATGAATACTTACAAATGAATAGAGTGGGGGCGGGGGGGCTCATTTCAGCTACAGGATTCTTCGGCAAGTCCCCGGGGGTGGGATGTGTGAAATTTGAGAATGAGACTCAATTTACAACCACTGTCCGGAGGAGACTGTCGCTGGGGCTTAATTGCCAGGCAGGACAGCAACGGTGAAATATTGGCGAAACGAGAGGCTACAGACAAAACTTTCCTTCTTAGGGCCAGGCCTCCAGGTGCCTGTGTCCACGCTGTTCATGAGCCAGGCATGGCTAGTGGGGTACCAACACTGCACCCAGAGAACGTTGATAACCATGAGAGTCCAACAAGATACTGGTGGGGAAACCCAAACCATGGCAGTCCAACAATGATCGATCGATCGATCTATCTGTCCTATGTATCTGTCTCTATCTATCTATCTATCTATCCATCCATCCATCATATCTATCTATCCATCCATCATATCTATCATCTATCTATCTATCTATCTGTCCATCCATCATATCTATCTATCTATCTATCTATCTATCCATCTATCTGTCAATCCATTCTATCTATCTATCTATCTATCTATCTATCTATCCACCTATCAATTTTATGTATCTATCTATCCAAACATCTATCAGTATTTATTAATTTATGGACCACAAATAACAGGGGTGAGATTAACTCACTAATTGTCTGAGAGCAAATCTGAAGTTGTTCCTATGCACGCGGCTGTCAGAGAAAGAATGAGGGTCCGAAACCCAAGTGAGGGAGAAAGCACTCCTTCCCTTTCAGAGCCTGCCTTGTGGGGCACAGAGTCTCAGCCAACAAGCGCCCGAGGGCAGGAGACCATCGTGGTGGTCAAGGGGGATGCAGGCAGCCACAGCATTCGCTCAAGCGGATCCTTAAATCATCTAACCGGGTGTGTGCTCCTTGCTGTCCAGTGTCCTCCATACGTGCTTATCCTGGAAGGGTCACAGCCACAACCTCGTTCCCGACGGATGGCACGTGGGCATTCTGCAAAGTCTCCGTGTGTGAGCCACCCCTGGGTCAGGTGCCCTGTTTAACTGCGTTCCCTTCCCAGCAGGCTACACCCTCGAGGGCCCAAAGCCAGTGCTGAATACGGATTTCACTACTTACTTAATATGTTACTTAACTACCTTAAAGATCAAATTCATGGGGCACTTGACTAGCTCAGTTGGTTGGGCGTCCGACTTGGGCTCAGGTCATGATCTCGTGGTTCGTGGGTTCGAGCCTCACGTTGGGCTCTGTGCTGATGGCTCGGAGCCTAGAGCCTGTTTCAGATTCTGTGTCTCCCCCTCTCTCTGCCCCTTCCCCGCTCATGCTCTGTCTCTCTTTCTCTCTCAAAAATAAACATTAAAAATATTTTTTAAAAAGTTAAATATAGAAGGGACGTCTGGGTGGCTTGGTCTGTTAAGCATCTGACTTTAGCTCAGATCATTGTCTCACAGTTTGTGGGTGTGGGTTCGAGCCCCGCGTCGGGCTCTGTGCTGACAGCTCGGAGCCTGGAGCCTGCCTCGGATTCTGGGTCTCCCTCTCTCTCTGCCCCTCCCCCATTGGCTCTCTCTCTCTCTCTTAAAAATAAATAAACATTAAAAAATTTTTTAAAAAACTAAAAATAAAAGAAAATAAAATTCGGGGCATCTGGGTGTCTCAGTCAGTTGACTGACCAACTCTTGATTTCAGCTCAGGTCATGAGCTCACGGTTTGTGGGTTCAAGTCCTGAGCTGGGCTCCATACTGAGCATGAAGCCTGCTTAAGACCCCCTCCCCTGCCCCTCCCCTGCTCACACACACTCTCTAAAATAAAAAAAAAAAATAAGAAGAAGAATAAAATAAAAATAAAATTCAATCAATGTAGTCTGGCCACTGCAAACTAAACCACGGATCCCTGTCTTGATCCCTGAACATGTCTCTTCAAAAGTCTGTGTTTTTAATATAATGGAAACCACTACAGAATTTCCAGAAGCTAATGGGAAGCCGAGGTTTTCTTTATATTTTTAATATAAAAGGGAACATTACCTGCCCCTGGGAAAGTATTTATGAGAGACATAAGTGTGTGAAAAATCAGCTTGTCCTTTTTATTTTCCTTCCAAGTAGCAGATTGTCCCGTTTGTTCAGAAAACCAATTAAATATTTAAAGAAGGCGTCCTGGAGAGAGTTATCTTCCTAAATTGTTGCAGATCAGCTGGGGAAAATGGAGGTAGGTTGCTACATTGCACAGGTCCAGAGAGGGGGTGGTCGGCTCCGGTCAGAGGTACGTCGATCTGGCAGGTTCTGTGGACAGAGGTAACATCCACGAGGAGATACACAGCTGGACAGGTGTCTATTTTCTTCTTCTTTTTTTTTTAGTGTTTGTTTACTTTGAGAGAGAGAGAGAGAGACAGACAGAGCATGAGTGGGGGAGGGGCAGAGAGAGGAGGAGACACAGAATCCGAAACAGCTCCAGGCTCCAAGCTGTCAGCACAGAGCCCGACGCGGGGCTGGAACCCACGAACCGTGAGATCATGACCTGAGCTGAAGTGGAACGCTTAACCAACTGAGCCACCCAGGCGCCTCTGTTTTTTTTTCTCTTTTAAACGTAGTTCTTAAATAGTCTGTTCTTTTCTTTTAATTTTTTTTAATGTTTATTTTTGAGAGAGAGAGAGAGAAGGAGAGAGAGAATGAGTGGGGCAGGGGCAGAGAGAGAGGGAGACACAGAATCCGAAGCAGGCTCCAGGCTCCGAGCTGTCAGCCCAGAGCCCCACGCGGGGCTCAAACCCATGAACGGTGAGAGCACGACCTGAGCCGAAGTTGGACACCCAACCGACTGAGCCACCCCGGCGCCCCAACAGGTTTCTATTTTCCAACAACACTTTCTCGCTGGCTTCCAGAGGTGTCTGGGCCCCTTGGAGAGCTCTCACCTTCGCAGGTCAATATTCCCTGCATGTGAGCAAGGTAGCATTTGCTGTGCACTGAGCAAGAGACAGGTGTCCTTCCATGTTTTTAAAACGAAGCCAGCAGGGCAGGAGCACTGAGATCCAGGAGGGACAGGGCTGCTGAGTCCCAGGAGGGGCAGGAACACTGAGATCCGGGAGAGGCAAGAACACTGAGTTCCAGGAGGGGCAGGACTGCTGAGATCCAGGCGGGGCAGGGCCACCGAGTTCCAGGTGCACAGAGCTGTGCTCCCTCCAGAGGCTCCAGGGGAGGGTCCTTCCTGCCTCTTCCAGCTTCTGGACCTCCAGGCAGCCCTGGGCTTGTGGCCGCATCCCTCCCGTCTGTGTCTTTCCAGGCCCCACGGACAAAGCCACTGGCTGCCAGGCCCCCGGCCAGTCTGTAGCCGCTGTGGAAGTGGGCCCACAGCCCAGTGGCCTTGTCCTAGGACAACCTCCCGACTCAGGGGCTGGGTTTTGCCCCGTTCTGGTATCCGTGGACGGGCCTATGTTCCCCTGCCATCGACATCATATCTGTGTGATCCGTCGCGACCCCTTCCTCGCTGCAAACCCGACGTCTCGGGGGTCGCCTTCCCTGTGCACCTCCCCACGTGCACAGCGCACGGAAAAGTCGTGCACACGCCTGTATCTCGGGCTGCAGGCGACCCCAGCAGACTGGCCAGCGGGGGACAAGGGCCCGACTTTGCACGGCGAGGGGCAGAATGCAAAGTGGGGGTTCTGAGGGCACGGGATGCTGCGGGGACACAGCACGCCCCCACCCCGGCTAACTGCGCAAAGAGGAAGGACCGCGCCCCCCAAGGGGTGGGGGCCGCACTCCAGCAGAAGCACAGGGTCGGGAAGGACGCCATGGGGCCGGGAAACCTGGGTGAGGTTCACAGCACGAACCCTCGGGAAACCTCCCATCATGGGGTCCCCATCTGTCTGGGAAGTGGGTGTCCTAAGACATAAATTCCCGCCGAGTGTCAGAAAACAGAAGGTGTGTGGACAGCGAGGGCAGGAGCTGAGTTCCAGAGAGTGGACAGGTGGATGCGGGTGCAGCCTCCGAGAGAGCAAGCCATTTGGAGATGTCCTGAGGGTGAGTGCACGTCCTTTGAGGGCCAATGAGGAAGGGAGGGAAGGAAGGAAGGAAGGAAGGAAGGAAGGAAGGAAGGTGGAAGGAAAGAAAGAAGGAAGGAAGGAGGGAAGGAGGGGGGAAGGAAGGAGGGAGGGAGGGAGGAAGGAAGGAAGGATGGAAGGAAGGAAGGAAAAAAAGAAGGAAAGAAGGAGGGAAGGAGAGAGGGGGGAAGGAAGGAGGGAGAGAGAGAAGGAAGGAAGGATGGATGGATGGAAGGAAGGAGGGGAGGACGGAGGGAGGGAAGGAGGGAGGGAGGAAGGAAGGAGGCAGAGAGAGAAGGAAGGAAGGATGGATGGAAGGAAGGGAAGAAGGAAGGAAGGAGGAAGGAAGGAAGGAAGGATGGGAGGAAAGAAGGAAGGAAATAAAGAAGGAAGGAAGGAAGGAGGGAAGGAGAGAGGGGGAAGGAAGGAGGGAGAGAGAGAAGGAAGGAAGGGTGGACGGAAGGAAAGAAGGAAGTAAGGAAGGAAGCAGGGGAGGAAGGGGAGGGAAGGAAGCAGGGAGGGAGGGAAGGAAAGAAGGAAGGAAGGAAGGAAGGAGGGGAGGAAGGAAGGAAGGAGGGAGGGAGGAAGGAAGAAAGGAAGGTGGAAAGAAAGAAAGAAGGAAGGAAGGAGGGAAGGAGGGGGGAAGGAAGGAGGGATGGAAGGAAGGAAGGAAAAAAAGCACGGAAGGAAGGAAAGAAGGAAGGAAGGAAGGAAGGAGGGAGGGAAGGAGGGGGGGATGGAAGGAGGGAGGGGAGGAGGCAGAAGGCAAACGTAACCATGGCGATTGGTGCTAGTTCCCTCGTGGACATGTCACTATTGTTGTTGTGCTGCGCACTCTGCAGGTGCGCTCCGGGCGCAGCCACCCGGAGCAGGTGCGCGGGCGACGGGCGCCGTCTTCCAACGGGGCCTCCGACAGCCCCCGGGGACCGGGCCTGAGGGGCGGGCGGCCACGTCCTCCGCGCGGCCACTAGGTGGAGCCGTGCGACAGGCGCAAAGCGCTCAGCGCTCCCCGGGCATCGGCGTCCAGGGAGGCCCTCCTCCCGGGTCTGCGTCCCGGCCCACCCCTCCCGCTGATGACCGCGGCGCCCCTCCCCACCATCCGGTCCCTGCCCCGCGGGAAACCCAGGGACGGGGGACATTGCCAACCGGCCGGACGGGGACTCCCTCCGGGGCGCAGCCATCGTAAAAAAGCAAACAAACAGACAAAGCCCCAAACGACCCGCCAAGAGCCCATCGATGCACCCTGGACACGATGCAGAACACCACACACTTGCCAGGATGCGTTTTCTAACGCACCCCTCGAGGGGCCCCCCGAGTCTGGCTTGCACCCCCGCCCCCAGTCTAGATTTCGTGTGGAAGGCGACCACCTCTGTCTGACCCACATCCACACCTTTGCACAACTAAAACATGATTATCTAGGGGCTCGGGATGGGTTCCAGAACTGTGCCCCAGGGTTCAAAGCCCAGAGGTGAGTCTTTCCTGTGGAACCCCCACCCCCCGCCAGCTCTCCGCTTGGACAAGGGGGAGAAGGACACTGCACGTCAAACGCGCTGGCTTCATGTGAACTATTTTGACACAAGGAAACACCCCAGGAGGGTCATCGAGGCAGCATTTTCTGCCTGAGCCCCTGCTTCCCCAGGCCTGCGTGTTCCCCACCACCCCCTTTTTGCACTGGGTTCCCAAAGCCGCAAAGAGACGTAGCCCAGGGCCGCCTGGCTGGCTCAGTTGGTGACGCGCCAGACTCTTGGTTTCGGCTCCGGTCATGGTCTCGAGGTTCAGGAGTTCGAGCCCCGCGTCGGGCTCTGTGCTGACGGTGTGGAGCCTGCTTGGGATTCTCTCCCTCTCCGTCTGCCCCTCCGCGGCTCACCCTGTCTCTGTCTCTCTCAAAATAAATAAACTTAACAAAATAAAATGGAAAAAAAGACACATGCCAACAGAGACAATATAGACTATACAACCAGGGTCCTGGGGCCACCATCACGGTGTTTATTTTTGAGAGAGACAGAGAGAGAGAGAGAGAGAGACAGAGACAGAGCATGAGCAGGGGAGGGGCAGAGAGAGACGGAGACAGAATGTGAAGCAGGCTCCAGGCCCTGAGCTGTCAGCACAGAGCCCGACGCAAGGCTCGAACTCACGGACCGTGACGCAAGGCTCGAACTCACGGACCGTGAGATCATGACCTGAGCTGAACTCGGACGCTTAACCTACTGAGCCACCCGGGCGCCCCAGGAACAGGAAGTTAAATTAACAAAAGCATGTCCATGAAACCTTGGCTATCGCCACTGGGTTGCCCCGTGTCGAGTTGGAACTGATCTGAGTAGGCAACAAGAAGGCACGTGTCTTCAAGCCCAGACAGGGAAGGGACCCGCGTGGGCCGGGAACAGCCAAGGCCAAATCCTCTCTGCGCATTCGCGTCCGTTCTCTCCAAAGGCAATTGACTGCATTGTGCAGGATTTGGGCACGCTTCCTCCGATGATCAAATATATATTTATACATACAGGTTTTAGCGTTCAAAGGCAAGCTGTTGGCTTACGTTAGGCCATCGAGGCAAGCCAGGGAGAATACGGTCCAAAAACACTCAGAAAGATGTGCAGGCTGCTGTCTAAAACTCTGGACCTGTCCCAACTCGCTCTAGGATTCGCCTGGAGACGCGAAATACATTCAGGAAACCACACTCTCTTCAGTTCGCCCACGTGCCGGTGGTCATTGGCCGGGGGTCCACACCAAGGTCTGGCCGGCCCGTGGCTGATAGGCGCTCGGCCAAGAGGATCGGTCGCGGAGACATCGTTGGACTCTTCTCACGGGTCACGTAGGAGACTTTGGTCCCTAGGGGACCTTCCCTGCCCCCCCCCCCCGCATGCCTGGCCCAAACCCCAGGGCCCCCTCGTCCAAACGTTTCTAAATGAAACTGTGCCCTAACGTGAAAACCGACCCGACAGCCTCATGCGCCTTCTTGTCTCCCGTAAACAGACCATCTTTGCTCACTTTCCTTGATGAAGAACATTCATTTCTTCCCTTGCAACACAAAGGAAAGTGCACAGGCCAGCTCCCGGCCCCCCGTGCCCCCGTCCCTGACCGTCTGCACCCCTGACGCCTCAGCCGCACTCTGGGGTTCTCCCTGCAGGCTGTGTCTCCCGAATCGCCTCTCCCGTCCTCGGCTGGCCGGTGATCTGTCCTCTCGGTAACGTTTCCGTGAAGGCACGTCACATCTACTTTGTAAACTTTGAGGCACCCCACAGCATCTGAGCTGGACTCGCAGGTTGCTTTGCACACAAAGGCTGCGGCCACAGGTGCACGGGCTCACGAGGGGACCGGGGGATCCACAGACCCCCCCCATGCCCGTCCGGAGGCCTCCAGCGAGGGCACACAGAGCAGTGTTGAGCCGCAGGCAGAACCCTGGTGGCTCCTGATTTCTGCTTGAAGGACCAACCACGCACCCCGGACAAAGCCACGGCCCTGAGATCCCGCTTGAGTGCAGGACGGGGGTCAGGGAGTCCCTGATGCACGCACATCAAGACCAAATGTGTATCCCGGTGCAGGATTGCATAGCACGGGGACAACAGGCACCGGGTTAGAAATGGCATGAAAAGTGGGGGCTCCCAAGGAGCCCCCAAGCGACGGAGGCTTTCAGACGAAGCCAGGCGTCTGACCCAGGAGCCTGGGAGTGTGGAAGCATTGGGAAGCAGGTGGCCCGGGGCCGGCTGGGTCCGAGGCTGCCAGACCCAGGGCTAGGTCGTGCATTTCAAGGCGGGGAGGGGTCGTCGGTCAGGGCTCTCCTTCCCTGGCAAGGCTGCTCGGGGGTGGGGGAGGAGGATGGGCTCACAGGAAGCACAGGGACCAGAACAGGCACACTGACTCAGGTCTGCAAAACGGGGGGGGGGGGGGGGGGGGCGTGCCTGGACTTCATCCCCTGACACCGGGGATCCAATCCCATTGGGCCAGCAAGGGACTCTGATGCACTTCCTGGGACGCCTGGGAGGAAAGGTTTCCTCCCCCCCCCCCCCCCCCGACGTATTCCTTCTTGGTCTGGACTTTCTTGGTCTCCATCGGGGGCCCCTCGCAGATCCTGCACACGGCACCCAGTTTAATGCACAAGCTCAGAAACTCCGGCTGTCCTCCCTAGCGAGCGAACCCGTGACATGTAGAAACCGTGCGTGTGGGTCTCTGCGTGTGCGTGTGGGTCTGTGTGTGCCTTTTTTCTCTTCTTCCTTCCGCCAGCGGACACGTACGGCTGGTAATCGACGTTGCCCTCAAAATCAGAAGCTGGGACTCTGGGAGAAGGCACAGCATCGCGGCCCAAGCAGACGGGTCGTGGCCGATCCCAACCCCTCCCTGCGGAAGTGTGTGTATGTATTTATGGCAAAGCAACCCCCCTGACTCCGAGTGCGGCTGGGTTGGCTCCTTGAACTCGCAAGGACCTGCCTTCAGCCCCGTTTCTGCACGCGACCCCTGTCGCAGACTGCAGAGACAAAGAAAAGCCCCCTGCAGGTGCCCTTCTGGCTGCGGGGAGCTGCTGGTGCCCCCATTGGGAACGTGGACCCCCTTCCCGTCACGCTGGGTGCGGGGGAGAGGAGAGCAGTCTCTGGGCCGCAGCCTCTACATCAGGACACGCGTAGCCTCACTTGGCCCCCGTCTGCGGGGCTGCTGTCTCCAGGCCTCGTGCCTTCTTGGAGCTCGGCTCTGAAGGTCAAGGATGATGCCTGCGGACCTGGAGGGAGTCCCGGGCTCACGCACCGGACGCTGGAGCCCCTGGGGGTCTCGGAGGGGAATCGGGGACAGGGTCCATGCCTGCCTTTCTGCCACAGCTCACTGGTTGCACAGGACAAGTTGGGTCAAAGCCGGTGGCCCAGCCCCTGCTCCCCGGTGTGGGGGGCCCGGTGCGCTGGAGACAAGAATGGCCGCTGGGCCTCCGGTCTGGGTGGTAAGGCTGTGGGGTTCTTCCGCTGCTGGCCTGGCATGGGTTCCCCGACCAGGCCGCAGGGGGTGCGCCCAAGTCGCTGCATCTGGGGACCCTGAGCCTTCCGGATGCCCAGCCGCTTTGGAATTCTGCATCAGCCTTTGGGGGGCTCCCCGAGTCTCCTCTGTTCACTGACTGTCCTGGGCAAGTGCCCACCAGGCATCAGTCGTAAATGCAGCCCAGGCGGCAGGACAGGTGTGTGTGTGTGTGTGTGTGTGTGTGTGTGTGAGAGAGAGAGAGAGAGAGAGAGAGAGAGACAGAGACAGAGCGCGCGAGAGAGACAGGCGGGGGCGAGGTCCCTCCCCACGTCCCCACGACCCAGGAAGCAAGGTGGGGGATACCTGTTTACGGTGGGGGGAGGGGGCTCGCTGGGAAGCCGCAGGACCCGGGAGGGACCCCTGCGCCAGGAGGTGCACCTGCTGGGCTCCTCGTCTGTTTATGCTACAACAGGGAGCCCCCTTCCCCTTATGTAAGCCCTGCGTCTGTCTGGGTCTGCAGTCCGCCTCCTCCTGGGCCCCGAGACCCTCGCACCCCCTCCTGCCCGGCGTCAGCAGGCACTTGGACGCAACAGCGCAGCCCCCTCCCCAGGAAAGAGAAGAAAGGAGGGGTGCGCCGGCCCACCCGCACCCCCCCTCCCCAACCCGGCCCTTCCTCTGTAATGACAGCGCAGCGCGCCAGCCGCGGCGCGCGGGGAGGGGGCTCCGGAAAGACGAAGGCGGGGGACCCCCGCCCCCCTCCCCCGCCCACGAGCAGGGGCGGCGCGGGGAGAGGGACGCGGGAGCCAGCAAAGCGCGGCATGGCGCCGGGGCCCCCCAGGCCAGCGCGGGGGGCGCAGGGGTCGGGCGCAGGAGCCCCGCGCCGCAGCCTCGCCTCCCTCCTCCCCCTCCCGGTCCCCGCCCCGCGCTCGCCCCCGCGCCCCCCGCCGCCCGCGTTCGGCCGCGCGCTGCGCCCCGCGGGGCCGGGCTTACACCTGTCACCGCGCGCCCGCCGCCTCGCCGCCGCCGCCGCCCAAGTTCGCGGGGACTTGGCGGGCGCGCCGCCTGCCGCCTCCCCGCCCGCGCCCGCGTCCTCGCCCATGGCCGCCGCCCCCGCCCGCCCGCCGCCCGCGCCCCCCGCGCCGCCCGCCCAGCCCCGCGGCCGCCGGGCCCGGTGAGCCAGCAGCGCGGCCGAGCGCGGGCGCCCGTCCCCCGGCACGGAGCACTGCGGATGCGGCGCGGGGCCGGCGCGGGGCTCCGGGCGCGCTCGGGGGTCGTGAGCGCCGCGCCCCGCGCCCCCGCGCGCCCCCCGCCCGCCCGCGCGCCCCGCCGGGGCCATGCAGTCGCTTATCTCGCCGGTGACCAAGGCGATCCTGGTGGCCCTGTTCATCTTCGCAATCCTGCTCATCCTGTACGTGATACTCTGGTACATCTGCCGCGATGTGGACTGCGACCACGGCATCTGAGCCCCGCGGCGCCCAGGGCGCCCCGCCCCGGGCATGGGGGCCGCGCGCCCGCCGCCGGGCCGTGACCTTCAGGGACGGAGCGCGGAGAGCCGGTGAGTGCGCGCGGGCGGGCGCGGAGCCTCAACTTCCCGGGGCGCGGGGCGCCGGGCGCGGGGCGCGGGGCGCGGGGCGCGGGACGGTGCCCCACCCCCACCGCGAGGTGGGCGCTGCGCCCAGACTCCCCGCGGGGCGCCCGCAGGTCTCGCCCGCGCCCCGGGGTCCGAGGGCGCGGGGCGCTCCAGCCTTGGGGGGACGCACCTGCGCCGCGTGGGAGCGAGCTGGCGGGGGCCCGGGGAGTGCCGCGCGGTGCCCCGTTCCCGGCCCTGCTCGCAGGGCGCAGCACCCCCGTCCCCCGACCCCCGACCCCGGGCAGCCCCGCGCGGCTGAGCGCAGCGCCGAGCGCCTTGCTGGGGGGCCCGTCCCCACGGGCCGCCGAGGAACCCCTCCGACGAGCGACTGCAAACAATTGAAAGCAGGTCGCAAGGTTGGTGCGCCCTGTTCGCCCTGCCTGCACCCCGCCCCCCCTCCGCCGCCGGCTCCCCAGCCTTCCCAGGGCTTCCGAAGCGCAGGAAGGGGGCTTGCCTTCAAGTCCCCGCGCCCCTGCCCCACAGGACAGCGACGGATGGGACGGACATGGCGCTCAGCCCTCCAGCAGGCGTGCCGCCGAGCAACTTTGTGACTTAAATAAATAGCTTGTTAGCGAGAGAGAGCGAAAAAAAAAATGCCTCCCTTTCAACGCTGGTCCGCAAAAAGAACGTGTGAGGAAAAACACCCAGATTAAACAGGCTGGCAATTTATGCGTCTGCGGGCACTGGGATGTGTGCTTGGGAATCAGGGCAGGCAGGGGGATGTGGGTCCCGCTGGCCTCGCGGAGCCGCGCGCCCCCCTCCCACCCCAGGGCTTGCCCAACCCCTGCTTTGTGGAAACGCATTCCCGTCTGTCCCTGTGCTAGTCAACCCCGTCCAGACAGTTCAGGGTTAAGGCATCGGAAAACGCAGACTCCTTGTCCCCAGGAACCTCTGGAAGCCCGAGGGGGGCCAGACTGTCTGATGCGCTGTGTTCTGGGGCGGTTGGGGGAGGATTAGGGTTGCCCAGAGTGTTTTTTTTTTTTTCCTCTCCTGTACTTAAAACTGGCGTTGAGGCTGGGAGTGATCTTGCAACACCCAGACTGGCATGTTTCCAGCATCCAATGCAGGGGGAGGAGGGGGGGGGGAGGGAGGGGAGGAGGAGTGTGTGTGTGTGTGTGGGGGGGAGGAAGAGTATAGGAGGCCCGTTTTCAAGATAAGGAACCCTGTTGGAGACAATGAAGAAAGGTTTGCAGAGCCTGCTTTACACCCTGTCAGCGGTGCAAACGCATCCGGAAGGCATGCGGTGCAGCTGGGCACCTAGACAGTCTTGCGAGATGCTGTGTGTCAGTGTGCAAGGCCCTGCGCTGAGCCCTATGTGTCCCCGGTGGGACACAGCCCGCACACAAACACACACGGACCAACCCCCTTGGTAACGCAGTGGGCACAGACATTGCCAACAAATTGCTGAAGCACCACCACGCCCCAGGCAGGAGCGGGTGAAATCAGCGGGATGACCACATTCCAGAATGGGCGTCCCCGGATGACCCCCCCCCCGGCCCCCTCCCCAGGAGGAAAGGCCACCGAGCCTCACACGTCTGCATCCCACACACGGCACGTGAATCGGGATCCAAAATTATACCAAACACACACACACACGCTGTGGGCTAGTCAGTCGGGAGGAGGAAGACACCCACACAAGAGCTGTGTGCTCCTCGGGGGAGCCTCCGGGGAGGGGGACGTTGTGGTGAGGGGGGGGGCACATGGTCACCACTGGGGCATGTCTGCCAGGGACATGAGAACACAGTTGCAATTAAAACACTGAGCAATTATATAACGGACGCCATCCGGGATTTTTCCATGGGGCCGGGGGTCGGTCCACACCGCTCATTATTCGAACCCCACGGCCTGCAATTCACGGTCTGTTTAACTGCGGCCACTTCTTTGCTCGGCACACTCTCTCCCTCCCCCGGATTACTTTTTCTCACACGCAATTTCAGCTGCAATAGAGCAATGTTTATTCGATTTCCCAGAGAATGCTTCCCCATCAGTTAGAGGCGAGCCGCACGCCTATGGGTTGTGGGAACGATTCGATTCAGTTAAAGGTCCCTGCTTAATCGTCACGAGCACATGGCACGGCAGGTTCATCGCCACATGAGAACCAAACACAGGGTTCCAGAATCGAACTTGCACAGCACGTGTAAGTCGACAGATGATGGATGCTGTGGGTCTGGAGCAGTAACGCCAACAGACAGACCCCAAGTAGCCCAAGTTAGAGCCAGAACCCCGTGGGCAAAGTGGATCACAACAAGTCACATTCCCACAGCCCTGGGTGATCTGCAAAAGAGCTTCCCCAGTGGTGTTCTTCTGGATCTGTCTCACTGTCCCAGGAAGAGGTGGGGGCATCATTGCAAACGTCCCCACGTCAGGTACACAAACTCAAGGTCGCACGGCTGGGAAAGGGCAGGGTCGTAGCTGGTGAATGACACATTCACACTGGGAGCTTGTGGCTGGAAATGGGGCACATTTCTTTGACCTGTGAGACCTTTGTCTGCTCCTGTCAAGGGAATGCCCGGATCCCTTTCGTGTCCATCAGGGGACGTTGAGATCCGTCGGCTAGCCGCATGACGCTCTACAGCGTGGCGACCATTCGGGTATCTGAGACCTAAACAACGGGGAAAGTTCAGCCGTATCCAACCACGACCGTCGCTCAGAAATCACTCTTGGGTCCAGGGAGATGAACCACATACCGAGGTGGAAGGACGATGTCCAAAAAGCTGGCAATAGTGTGTCAACAGAGAAACATCTCTCCTGTGTGTCACCTTCTGAATTTTCTACGGGCAACCACATGGAGTGGATTGTAGCACTGCGAAAGAAATAACAATTCCTCATAAATAACAATTACGGTGGGACAACACGGGAGGCTAACATGATTATTATTTATACTGCATTTCACCCTCGTGACAGCAATGTGGATATAATTATTCTCCCAATTATGCAGAGTGGAAACGGGAGACCACAAGAGAAAGGTGACATTAACTTCCCCAAGATGGCAGGAAAAATCGATCGGCAATTGTCTCCAAGCTGTTGACTTGCACGCACACATGTGTGGTGTGTGTGTGTTTGTGTGTGTGTGGTGTGTGTGTGTAAATAAAATCTCAGAGGGATCACTTTTCTATTCCCCGAAGTTTTAAGGTGTATATGTATTTCCAGCTGCTCCTTGGGGTTGAGGCATGTCATTGACCTTTTAAGTTTTTTTTTATGCATTGCCAAACATCTACTTATGATATATTTCTTTAATTTTTTTTTAATGTTTATTTATATTTGAGAGATAGAGAGACAGAACGTGAGCAAGGAAGGGGCAGACAGAGAGGGAGACACAGAATCCGAAGCGGGCTCCAGGCTCCGAGCTGTCCGCACAGAGCCCGACGCGGGGCTCGAACTTACGTACTGTGAGATCATGACCTGAGCTGAAGTCGGACGTTCAACCGACCGAGCCACCCGGGCGCCCCGTCTACTTACGATATATTTCTCGGTAGTGCACACACTTGTTTTGGTGGAAAGCGCCACCACAACAAAACCCAACTGTGGTTCTATTTGTTCATTAATATGGATAAGCAGCCTGCAAATTGAAAGACCGAATTCCAGAGCGTGCCCCTATCTTGGAAGCTGTCGTCGTGCTCCTGGTGCAAGGAAATTGCTGATTTGGGAAGAATGTTGTAACATTGTTTATGCATTATGTATATTGCGTACTTTATCCTTACCTAGTCCATACCCTACGTGTTCATACAACATACTCTCTGTCCTGGAAACTGAGAATATGTGTCCAATGCTGAGTGGATTGGACGTTGCATCCTGTATCGTTGGACAACTGTTCCCAGCAGCCCCTTCATATCTCCCCTGCCTCCTCCCCAAAGTGGGGGGTCTCCGAATGGGGCAAAGAGGGGCTCCTGTGATCCCCAGCTTTTTTTTTTCTGAGAATAATTAGTAGAAATAAGTGAATTCGGTCTGCTTGGAAACATCCGACAGGGAAGCAGAACTCCCAGGGCCCAGAGCCTCTGCAAAGAGGCTGGTTCTGCATCCCAGAAGAATGAACTCCCTAAAGGTTCTAATTACACAGGAGAGGAACAGACGGCCCCACAGGTGGCCGGGGGTGTGGGTGTGGGGTCCTTGCCTGTGGGTCACTTGGTTTTGCTGAGGAAGGACGCAGAGGGTCAGGGACAGGTCCTAATGCCCGATGCACTAGACCCTGTGTGTCCACGGCACCTGCCTGATAACCGGCACGCTTTGGCACGAGTGAACATTGTAACGTTAAAGAGAAGTGAGCGACGCTGGTGGGGCAGGGGTGGGTAGGGAGGGACAGAATGCCTTCCGAACCCGCTTAAAGAAAGAGAAAAAAGACACACACTGCCTGCCGGGCACTCGCTCCCGACACCTGTCTGCCGTGGCGACATCCTGTTGTTTCTTGGCGGGGCGAGCCCCACGCCTCAGACGTGCCCCTCGAAAGCGGGCTGCATTGCAGATGCCTCTAGAAACTGCGGGCAGGCAGAAAGGTCGTGCGGAGCTCAGAGGTGCTGGCCCAGGGCCAGAGCCGGTCCGAGTGTCACTGGCCAAAGCTGCAGGCTTGGGGTGGGTCTGAATGTGCTCATGGATCCCGGCCTGCAGGGGGCCGTGGGGTGGCAAAGGCGGGCGGGCCGTCTGCGCCATGCCCGTGGCCCCCAGAGCCGGCCAGCACCCGGGGGGGCACAAGATCCCATTCTTGTCATCGGGGGGCGGCGGGGCTGACCCTCTGTGCACGCCTCTTGGGGAGCGTTGGCCATCTGTCCCCCGTGGGCACTCGCCCCCGCCTGGCTCTCTGGCAGGCCTACGACTCCCCTTTCTGGGCCCAGCAGGGGTGTCTTTCAAGGCGAGCCAGCCCGGCTGGGAGTCCCCACGCGCCCGTGGTGCCTCCCAGGCGGAGGCCAGGAGCTCTGGAAACACCTAAGCTTCCTTCGCAGCCAAGTCGGGGAGGGGAAGGGCTTGGGAAGCCAATGTAATCAATGCGGCTTTTGAGCTCAAAATAGTGTGAGCATCACAGAAGGGCTGGACAGTGCTCGCAGGCCCTTCCAGAAAGGTTGCAAAAAGGACGGGGAAGCCGTGCTTTGAATCCGCGGGCGGCCCCGGAGGGAAAGGTCAAACACATTGGTGCGCGCTGCCTCTTGTTTTCCAAGTCTCCCCGTTTCTCCATTCACGCGGCCCTTGCAAGCCGGACGTTTAGGGCCTGGCAGCCAGGACCGTGCACCGATTGAGCACCTGCTGTGTGCATAACATGGCTTCGCGTGATTCTCATACAGCCCCTGGGATGCGCTGGTAGGATTTCCTCCGCGTGGGCAGAACCACCGGTCCCAGGGGATGGTAAGGAGCTGTGCCCTAGGGGTGTGACCAGCCTGAGACCAGGGGCGTGGACACCAGGCTGAGGGGGCGTCCGCGGCGGCCGTTTGCGATTCGCTGGCCAGACTCAGGCATCCGTCCCGTCCGCGCTCGCCCGAGTGGGGCCCGTGACGCCAGCACACGCACCCGCGGAGGTCCGTCCACTCCCACAACAGTCACGGAGGCCGTAGGTAGACTGTCGCGGCCGATGGTCGCGGAGGGCCGTCAGACGCAGTGGACAGACGCCATCGGTCCGCGCGAAACCCACCCTTGGCGTCTACCGAGGCATCACGGTCCACGCACGGCAGGCTGGCACGTGGCTCTCCCTGACCCGCTACATTATCGTCGTGTTTGGGACCCGTGAATACGAGCGCCGGGACAGATGCATGGTTTGTCCCCCGGGATCTCGTCCTTTAACGTGTTGACACCCATAGAGCGAGTCTCACGGGGATGGAGTCACGGGGAAGGGAGACGTCACCGGCTGTCAACCAAAAACCTGAAGACAACACAACAAGAAGAAAAAGCAGGGGGGTCGAGTGAATAAGATGCCAGAAGATGAGATGGGATGGGAAGGGAAGGGGAGGGAAGGGAGGGGAGGGGAAGGAAGGGAAGGGAAGGGGAGGGGAGAGAAGGGGAGGGGAGGGGAGGGGAGGAGAGAGAAGGGGAGGGAATGGAAGAGAAGGGAAGGGAAGGGGAGGGAAGGGAGGGGAGGGGAAGGAAGGGAAGGGAAGGGGAGGGGAGAGAAGGGGAGGGGAGGGGAGGGGAGGGGAGAGAAGGGGAGGGAATGGAAGAGAAGGGAAGGGAAGGGGAGGGAAGTGATGGGAAGGGAAGGGGAGGGAAGGGGAGGGGAGGGGAGAGAAGGGGAGGGAAGGGGAGAGAAGGGAAGGGAAGGGAAAGAAAGGGAAGTGATGGGAAGGGAAGGGAAGGGGAGGGGAGGGGAGAGAAGGGGAGGCAATGGAAGAGAAGGGAAGGGAAGTGATGGGAAGGGAAGGGGAGGGGAGGGGAGGGGAGAGCAGGGGAGGGAACAGAAGTGGAGGGGAGGGGAGAGAACGGGAGGGAAGGGAAGGGAAGGGAAGGGAAGGGAAGGGAAGGGGAGGGAAGGGGAGGGAAGGGGAGGGGAGGGGAGAGAAGGGGAGGCAATGGAAGAGAAGGGAAGGGAAGGGGAGGGAAGTGATGGGAAGGTAAGGGAAGGGGAGGGGAGGGGAGAGAAGGGGAGGGAAGGGAATGGAAGGGAAGAGAAAGGAAGGGAAGGGAAGTGATGGGAAGGGAAGGGGAGGGGAGGGGAGGGGAGAGCAGGGGAGGGAACAGAAGTGGAGGGGAGGGGAGAGAACGGGAGGGAAGGGAAGGGAAGGGAAGGGAAGGGATGGAAAGGGAAGGCAGGGGAGAGAAGGAGAGGGAAGGGATCCTTCCCAAAGCAGATGCCTCCAACATGGTGCGTGGTGTAGACTTCTTGTGGGGAGAAGGATTATAACAAACACACAACTTTGCCTCCAAGAAGTCAGGGACGTGCTGGTGAGCGCGGCGAAGGGTCTGTATCTGTTGTCTGTGGTTCATCTTCGAGAACAGTGCGCGAACCCCGACGGCTGCCCCCCAGCTGACCGGAGCAGACCACACACAGGCACACCGCGCCTGTTGCCGCAACGTTTGCGGATTCCGGACCACCTGCCTTCTCCCTTCACAGGTTCAAGCTGAAAAGCGAAGGATGTCCGACCCCACAGACAGGCATACCCGGGTTCACGGCCACATTCAGCGTAGTGTTTGTGCGTCTCTCACGCACTGAGTGCTTGGCGATCTGTGCTGTTCCTTGCTGGCATCGCTATTCCCCTTCTCGATAAGTCAGTGACAAGGTTCTCGGGTGTTGTGATGCTAACGCTGTGTTCCTGCAAAATTTTTTTTTAATTTTTTTAATGTTTATTTATTTTTTAGACAGAGAGACACAGAGCATGAGTTGGGGAGGGGCAGAGAGAGAGAGGGAGACACAGAATCCAAAGCAGGCTCCGGGCTCTGAGCCATCAGCACAGATCCCGACGCGGGGCTCGAACTCACAGACCGCGAGATCATGAGCTGAGCCCAAGTCGGACGCTCCACCGACTGAGCCACCCGGGCGCCCCTGTGTTCCTGTAAACTCTTAGGGCTTTATTGCGGAATTGGCCGTCGTTAGACACTTTCCTTGTGTTCTATTTATTGTCTTTCGATTTTGTGCTTTTCCTGCAGGTCGGTTGGCCAGGGCCCCGGATCCTAATACTCCAGGGAAGCTACACTCTCCTTGTGGAAAAGATAAATTACCAGGGTTTCCTCTGTCTGGGCGGGGGGGGGGGGGGGTGGGGGTTCTGTTGCTTGTTATTTGTCTGTGTTTCTAGGGTGCAGAGCCATGAGGAGGGGCTGTCTTATACCAAAGGACTTATATTTAGGAAATAATTATTCTTCTCCTGGAAGAAAAAAAAGTCCCCTAGGCCGTATCTTCAGCACTGAGGGTTTTATTTAGTCCAGTGTGCTATAAAGAGAAGCTGATTTCTCTTGGAGCCGGGTGACCTGTTTCGGGGCCTACATTTTCCCACTCCTGGCGACATCCCCAGTGGAGAGAACTTCACTCAAGCTATTTTCTAGCCAACCGTGTGTCTGTTCCGGAACAAAGCAAGAAAAAAAAAAAAGAAAGAAAGAAATCGAGGGAGGTCCAGATACTAACCTAGAAATCATCTGGGATGCCCTGTTTAGTCAATTACTTGGATCCCAGAATGATGGCTTCTGTGGATCCCATTGGACATTTCCCGGGTTATATTTTGGGCTGGCGACTTCGCGGGCTCCCGGAGTAAGACGGTTGTTGACCGAAGCTTCATTCTCTGCAAGAATACGGATGGTTTTCTCTTAGGTGTGGGGGTGGGTGGACCCAGCATTTGGACAAAGACAAGACGAAACTGACACGTAAGCCAAAGCGATCGCTATGCTGTGAAACGTTCTAAACATTCTTAATCCGGTTGTGTTGGGTAGCGATCCGACAACTGTGGGTCCCTATGCACAAAGGCATTGGGACAGCTTATCAAATAAATACATCAGTCGATCAATGAATCGCTACCCCTTTGGAGGAAACGGTAGAACCAGAAATTAGGAGGCGGGGCCACCTGCTCTACGGTGTGGGGCAATGGGAGGTCGCGCCATGTTATTGCTGCGGTCCGGGACTTCCACGCTGGAATCCACACGGGCACAGAGGGGGACCCCCCGCCCATATGCAACGCAGATGTCCCCAGGAGGACGATCTCACCCCAGTTTGAAAGGTCGCTGCGATTCTGCATCTCTGGCACTGAGACAAAGAAGCCAGCACGCAGCTGACTTAGCAAACAGGGGCACGAGCCAGATTTGGTCATTCGCATTGTCCACCACAAACTGGCAGCAATGACCGGGTGGGGTCTCACGTCAGGGCACGTGCATTCGCTTCCTGTGGCGGTTGTGACCTCTCGCGACCGGCGTAGCATCCTAAAACACCAGGATTTTATTCTCTTGCACTTCTGGAGAGCAGAGTTGCAAAGACAGTCTTGTGGGAATAACACCAAGATGTGAGCCGTGCTGGTTCCTGATGGAAGTTCTAAAAGACGGTCCCTCCTGGCCTCTCCCGGCCTCTGAAGGTGACTGAGTTACTTGGCTGCTGGCCATGTCAGTCTGAGCTCTGCCTCCATGACCACACGTCTCTCCTTCCTTGGAGACTCCTGCCTCCCTCTGATAGGGAGTCTGGCGGAGACGTTGGGACCACCTGGATGACCCAGGATCACCCCCCCCCACTCAAATTCGTCACTACATCTGCAGTGTCCCATCTGCCACATGAGGCAACATCTACACGTTCTAGGAATTAGGATCTCCTATCTGTGGCCGCCATTTTTCACCCAACCGCGTCTTTGTGAGACCCAGAGCCTCGCTTTCTCATGGGGAAGGAGATACCCAGAGAAGTTTTGCAACCTGCCCGTAGCAACACAGCTAATCATTGGCCCATGAGCCCCGGCATGAAATGCCCTCTCTCTGTCTCTGTCTGTGTATCTCTCTGCCTCTCTCTCTCTCTCTCTCTCTCTCTCAGGCCTGCTGCTCCCCTCCCTCATCGTCACACTGATTATTCATAGCATTTTGTTCTGAGGACTTCTATCTAATTAATCCTGTAACAATGATGTTTCCAGCAAAGTGGCAGATTCTAAATTGTTCTGTGTCATAAGAGTCAGCCTTTGACCAGAAAAAGTTCTAGAGAACTAGATAGTCACTTGAAAGGGGGACACAATGAGGAAAAAAAAGAACAGAATAGCAGCTAGAAATGAAGTTTCTAGCAGTGAAGTGCTGACCAGCCCTGGCGTCTGTCTCCTTGGGATTCCTTGGGCTTTGCAAGAAATACCTTTGTGTTTGTCCCGCCCTCGCAGAGCCCAAGTGGTGGCCTGTGAGCTGTGAGTAGTGGCCTACACGTGGATGGGACTTCACGGGTGGGATCTTCCTCCCACCTGCGGAGAACTGTGTGTTCCCACTTATGTAACCCCAGCAAGAACAAGACAAACATCATTTCAAGATGGCGGCACCATCCAAGATGGCGGCACCTTTGTTCACAAGGGCAGGGAACATGAGCACTCTGTCTTCAGAGACAGAAAGGAGAATCCAACGCACAACAGGATGGGTGAGCAGGGGGAAAAGTGTAGACCTGGTCTGTCCAAGACGGGAGCCACTAGCCACCTGTGGCTACCGAGCCCTTGGATGTGGCCACGTTCACTGAAGGCCTGGGTTCTGTTCTTTTCTTTTCTTTTCTCTTCTTTTCTCTTTTCTTCTTTTCTCTTTCCTTTCCTTTTCTCTTTTCTTTTCTTTTCTTTTCATTTCTTTCCTTTCCTTTCCCTTTCTCTTCTCTTCTCTTCTCTTCTCTTCTCTTCTTTCTTCTTTCTTCCTTTGTCTTTCTCTTTCTTTGTCTTTCTTTCTTTCTTTCTTTCTTTCTTTCTTTCTTTCTTTGTCTTTCTTTCTTTCTTTCTTTCTTTCTTTCTTTCTTTCTTTCTTTCTCTTTCTTTCTTTCTTTCTTTCTTTCTTTCTTTCTTTCTTTCCTTTATTTATTTCGAGAGAGATAGAGCACAAGTGGGGGAGGGGCACAGAGAGAGAGAGCCCCTAGAAGGCTTCACTCCATCAACACAGAGTCCAATGCAGCGTTTGAACTCAGAACCCGTGAGATCATGACCTGAGTAGGAATCAAGAGTGGGACACTTAAATTGGTGGATTCAGTTGACCACTTGGCCAACTCATGGGCCTGGGTTTTTCACTGCATTGATTTTTACTGGATTTAAACACCAAAAGTCACAAGGCTAGTGTCTCTCATATTGGATAATGGGGCCATAGTTTTGATTTTTGTGCTATTTAATTCACTCATTGTAGGAGTCAGTTAGAGCTGCCATAATTCAAGTGGCAGGGGCAAACCAGGTGGTTTAAACAACATTTATTGTTCCAAGACCTAGAGGTGGGGAGTCTGAGATCCAGGCAGGGCTGAGGCTGGGAGTCTGAGATCCAGGCAGGGCCGAGGCTGGGAGTCTGAGGTCCAGGAGGGCCTGAGACTGGGACTCTGACATTCAGGCAAGGTTGATGCTGGGATTCTGATATCCAGGTGGGGCCCAGGCTGGGACTTTGAGGTCCAGGCAGGGCTGAGACTGGGAGTCTGAGGTCTGGGGGGTGCAACAAGGCTGGGAGTCTGAGATCCAGGCAGGGCAGAGGCTGGGGGTCTGAAGTCTAAGCAGGGCTGGGACACGGAGTCTGAGGTCCAGGCAGGCCTGAGGCTGGGGGTCTGAGATCCAGGCGGGGCTGAGGCTGGGGGTCTGAAGTCCAGGCAGGGCTGGGGCTGGGGGTCTGAGATCCAGGCGGGGCTGAGGCTGGGGGTCTGAAGTCCAGGCAGGGCTGGGGCTGGGGGTCTGAGATCCAGGCGGGGCCGAGGTTGGGGGTCTGAGATCCAGGCAGGGCTGGGGCTGGGGGTCTGAGATCCAGGCGGGGCTGAGGCTGGGGGTCTGAAGTCCAGGCAGGGCTGGGGCTGGGGGTCTGAGATCCAGGCGGGGCTGAGGTTGGGGGTCTGAGATCCAGGCAGGGCTGGGGCTGGGGGTCTGAGATCCAGGCGGGGCTGAGGCTGGGGGTCTGAAGTCCAGGCAGGGCTGGGGCTGGGGGTCTGAGATCCAGGCGGGGCCGAGGTTGGGGGTCTGAGATCCAGGCAGGGCTGGGGCTGGGGGTCTGAGATCCAGGCAGGGCTGAAGCTGGTTTGTCCTGAGGCCTCTCTCCTTGGCTTACAGATGCCACCTTCTCCCTGTATCCTTACGTGGCCGTCCCTCTGTGCATGTCTGTGTTCTTATCCCCTGTTTAAAAGAACCGAGTCCTATGGGATTAGCATCTGTCTGCAACATCCTCATTTTACCTTAATCCCCTCCTTAAAGACTCCATATCCTGAGACAGTCCCATTCTGAGGTCCTGGGGTTTTGGGAGTTTTGAGGGGAATCCTATTCAGCCTACAGCATTCGGTGACTCACCTTTCCCGAGCTCCTTCCATATTCCAGGAGCTGCAGTATTGGCCAGATGTGGGTCACACTCCCTGAGTGTACATCCCCTGGGGGTCTGAGATCCAGGCAGGGCTGAGGCTGGGAGGCTGAGATCCAGGCAGGTCCGAGGCTGGGAGTCTGAGAGCCGGGCCGGGCTGAGGCTGGGAGTCTGAGATCCAGGCGGGGCCAAGGCTGGAGGTCTGATATCCAGGCAGGTCTGAGCCTGGGGGTCTAAGATCCAGGAGGGGCTGAGGCTGGGAGTCTGAGATCCGGGCGGGGCCAAGGCTGGAGGTCTGATATCCAGGCAGGTCTGAGCCTGGGGGTCTAAGATCCAGGAGGGGCTGAAGCTGGGAGTCTGAGATCCGGGCGGGGCCAAGGCTGGAGGTCTGATATCCAGGCGGGGCTGAGGCTGGGAGTCTGAGATCCAGGCAGGGCTGAGGCTGGGAGTCTATTATCAATTTGATCCGTGTTGGAACAGAAGTCTGGGCAGGGTACCAGGGAACATCTGGTGGGCATACCACTCAGTCTCTGTGCCATGGAAACATGGAGGCGGAACCCAAGTCGGACCGCGTTGGGAAGTGTGGGGCGGTGTCTCAGGGGTCCTAACCCTTGGCTGAGCCCTGAACAGCAGAGAACAGTCCTCCAGAGTGCGTTCCAGGTAGACACGTCCCTGTGCCAGGACAGGAGGGTCTGTGGCATAATGTGCTCTCCAAAGCCCTCACGGGTCAGGTCGAGACGTGATTGAGGGTGTCCCCGGCCAGTGGGTCTGCCGTGGCCCCCGATGTTCAGAGCATCCTATCTGGGAAAAGCTTTCTGCCAAAGGTTGTGGGGGGAGGTTGGTGCTCGGTGGGGGTGAGATTGGGAGCAGGTGCTTGCCTGGCCAGGTGCCCTCAGAGAATCTCATCCTCTAAATGTAGCATATTGGCCAAACCTGTTTCTGGCTGGGGAACAGGCACATACAACCTGAGCGTGTTGACACGCGACGGAAGGACCTGCTTCTTTGATGGATGGTTGTGTTGTTTTTTTTTTTTTGGGGGGGGGGAATGTGGTCTGAAAAAAGCAGAGAGCTGGATTTGCCACTATGCTACACCGAATGTCCCCTCAAGCTTCAGACACCCAAGATGGTCAGGTCTTGGTTCCACTTGGGTTAGTCCCATGCAGCATAGGAATAACGCACGAATGGAAAATTCTCCTTTTGAAAGCACGTGTCCAGCCTTCTCCTGCCTTGTTCCTCAAGGTAAATTTCAGACTGTATTTGGAGGTCAATCAGTTCTCCCCTAATGTCCTTGTTCCATCCCATGGTCCCATCCAGGGTGCCATATTTCTTTACTTCTGTGGGAACTTGCCTATCCGTGGCCGAAACGTGAGGCATGTCTTGCCTCACGTTTCGGCCACGGACAGACCGGGGTGGTTGGTTTTCGAGAGGAAGCCTAGACAGATGAGTCCTCCTCTCAGACCATTTCACCAAAGGTACCTGTGATCAGTGCACCTTATCACTATGGATATTGGTGTTGGTGACCTGGCTGAAGTCGTATTGGTTTATTTATTTTTGGGAGCGAGAGAGAGACAGAGTGTGAGCAGGGGAGGGGCAGAGAGAGAGAGAAAGAAAGGGAGACACAGAATCAGAAGCAGGCTCCAGGGTCTGAGCTGTCAGCACAGAGCCGGACGCGGGGCTCGAACCCATGAACCGTGAGATCATGACCTGAGCCGAAGTCGGTCACTCAACCGACTGAGCCACCCAGGCGCCCCAGGAATAGGAACTTAGCTTGTATCCTGTTGTGGGTAGAGTCGCTACATAAATTATTTGGAATTTCTTTGCATGGGGACATTTGTCTCTTCTCCCTCATTTATTCATACATCCAGTCATGTATTTATATGTGTATGGACTCGTGGGGACATTTATTTTGTATCTTAGGTTACAACCCAGTGGCCTTTCACCTTCCTTCTCCAGCTGTTCCAACGTTGGCCATCGGGATCTCTTTCGGTCTGGCTTCCCTTTGGCCTGACCCCCACACGTTTTGGGCTTTGAGCGTCTCGTTACTTTGTAAGATGACAAGATGCTCCAGGCCACATTCTGTGTGCACCAAGCCCTCGTCCCAGAAGTAGCCGTTTGCTAGGCAGCCTCGGTGTCTCCGACTCGTGTTAGGAACCGAGATATGGATGCTTAGGTGAAGCGACTTCTCGGAAGCATTGAAGAGACTTGGATTTTGTCCACTCACCATTTTCTTTTCTTTCTTTTTTTTTTTTAATTTTTTTTTAATGTTTATTTATTTTTGAGACAGAGAGAGACAGAGCATGAATGGGGGAGGGGCAGAGAGAGAGGGAGACACAGAATCGGAAGCAGGCTCCAGGCTCTGAGCCATCAGCCCAGAGCCCGACTCGGGGCTCGAACTCATGGACCGCAAGATCGTGACCTGAGTTGAAGTCGGACGCTTAACTGACTGAACCACCCAGATGCCCCTACACTCACCGTTTTCTTTCCCTTACACTTGTGTTTTCTTTCCTTCTCTTTCTACCTATGTAGGGCCCCTGGAGGGACGGAGAGTTCTGGTGGCCGTACAGCCTCTGTTCACCTGTTCTCCAGAGGTGACGAGAACATCTCCATCGCGGGCCACCACGGGCAGCCCAGGACTCCAACGTAACAGGGTGGATCCCTGCAGCTCAGCGCTCGGCTCTTTTCTGGAGACAGCCGAGGAGCATGCCACATCCCAGCCACACTGTGGGGGTGAAGGGTGGGGTGACCGCCCATGAGGATTACGGCCATCCCCCCGTCACTCATGTTGCCAAGCCATGACCAGGTGGCCAGGACTCATGGGCGGTGTCTCCTCCGGGGCCATGCTGGCATCCGTAACCTCCATACACCCTTGTGGTCCCATCCAGCCATCCCTGCCCACCCGCCTGGCCCAGTCTGTCGTGAAGTTTCCGTCAGCCTTTCGCGTGTGCATAGTCCCAACTCCCAGGGGTTCCGGCGCCCGTCGGAAGGGTTCTCCCGCTCATTCCTGGCTAGGCAAGTGCAGAGGACTATCAGCTTCAGGTTATACCGTCGTTAAGGTAGGTGCAACGGGGGCCTGACCCACTTAATCTCAGAGGCAGTCCATGCTGTAAAACGCACAGGAACCACACCCAGGGCCTCCCCGGTCTCCTCGTGTGTGCAGAGCAAACGCTCCGAGGAAGAGACGCAAAGAACGCCCTTCCTCCTTATTGCCAACTTACCCCGAATGTGTTCATCCCTGTGCTGCAAGGAGAAGACGGCATGTTCTGGGAGGATCGCGCGACCCTCTAAGATACAGACCAGAGACTTTGCACGGGCCATCAGACGGTTCCACAAACTCGTAGACACCCATCTAGCGTTAGTTACGCGGACACGCGGCACAACGCCATCAGGCGGTTTCTCCAGGGCGTCAGGAGGGGGAAGCTGCATCGTGCAGTCCGGCCACCGCGAAGGACGTTGAGCGGTCTTTCCTCCGCTGTGTTTCAATGAAAACTTGCGTGGGTCTCCATGAATGTCCGCGGCCGCGTGCAAGCCAGCAACAGCCACCCGCCCCGTCCCGTCCGTGTGCACCCCGGTGAGCAGACACGCTCTCCCTCAACGCGACCACCCTTCTCTTCCGCAGGTGTGATGAATGGCGCCTCCGTGTTGTTTTGTTATAGCTTCCGCCTCCCCACGTGGAGAGAGGCAATAAAGACAAAGCTGAGACATTATGGCTATTCCAGAAAATAAAATATTTTTGAAACCGCATGGCGTCCATGCCGAGCTTTGTCCCGTCGTGGTAACAGAACCCCGGTGACAGGGCTGGTAGCACGGAAGCGCTTGACAGACAGAGGGGATTCAGGGCCCCTGCACACAGGCCAGGACGGGAAGGTGGGTATCACCTGAGGTTGGCATAGTCTAGGCTCTGTGTTTTGCAGAAGGAGGCACCTCTCGGATGCTTTTGATAGGTGCTAAAGTTAGTGCCTCCAGGAAAACAACCACAACCACCAACACAACAACACAATGGCAAAAACTTGATCGAGATTTTAACACCAGAGCCATTCTGAGGTCCCTTTCCTGAATGGGGTCTGGTTTCCCCACTCCTCAGGAGGATTCAGGACATCCCCCCCCCCCCAGCCCTGCAGTAGACAACTGTCCCAGGGCAAGTGTCCTCAGTTTTCACTGGGCGTGTGTCTGATTTCTGAGCAGCCCCTCCAGGGGACAAACCTACCGTAAGTTGCACCCTGGGCTCTCAACTCAGCCCAGAACACGGTGGACAGGGTCAAGGTGTGGACCTGGAAAGGTGCACAGAACAAAACCAATTTTATTTATTATTGAATTTTTAAAAGTTCAGTTTATGTTGAGAGGGCAAGAGGGTGTGCGTGAGCAGGGGAGGGGCAGAGAGAAAGGGAGAGAGAGAGTCCCAAGCAGGCTCCACACTGTCAGCACAGAGCCCGATGCGGGACCCAAACTCACGAACCGTGAGATCATGACCTGAGCCGAAATCAACAGTCCGATGCTCAACTGACTGAGCACCCCCAGGAGTCCTGAGGTTTCACTGGTTTAAACCCAGCTTTGGACATCTCATCGCTGGGGCAGCCTGGGGTGCCCGATTTAAAAACACAAAGATAATAGTAACATGATGCCTACCATACATGACTAAATCCATTAGTAGACGGAGGATGTCTTCAACGACCGTGTATGTTCCCCACACACACCAGTTACCATCGTTCTGAACATTTTCAGGTCACCAAGGAACAAAGTTAAAAACAAATAGACATTTGTGACCTTACGTGAGAGCCTTGTTGAATTACGAGGGCAAGATTGTCTAATTAAGTCACATTTATGCAGGAATGCTCCCTAACAAGATAAGAATTTACACTCCTCTCTGCACCCTTTTTTTTTTTTTTTTCTAAAAGAAAGGTTCTGGGTGCCTTGGTGGTTCATTCAGTGAAGCATCCGACTTCGGCTCAGGTCATGATCTCATGGTCCATGAGTGCAAGCCCTGCATTGGGCTCTGTGCTGACGGCTCAGAGCCTGGAGCCTGCTTTGGATTCTGTGTCTCCCTCTCTCTCTCTCTACCCCTCCCCTGCTCACACTCTGTGTCTCTCTTACTCTCTCAAAAATAAATAAATGTTAAAAAAAATTTAAAAAAAAGGATCTTAGATCTTGTCTAAAAATATGAATGGCCAAGGTAGGTTTCTCTCTCTCTCTCTCTCTCTATGAATGGCCAAGATAGGTTTTTTTCTCTCTCTCTCTCTTCGTTTTTGTAAAAGCTTAGCGTTCTGCCAGAAAGCTAAGAGAAAACACGCTAACACGTTCCTCTCTTTATAAATGACAAGGTGAAAGGATCCACGTTCTGGAATCGATTCTAAGAGAGTCAAGCAAGACATTAATCTGATGGAAGCATTTCCACTCAGCACAGGCTCTGTTATAACACAAAGATAAATAAAAAATAGATCATCAACACACTGTAATAGTCAGTGTTGGTGGCACGGTCATAACCTTATTTAATCCTTCCCACCCCTGCGAGGGAGGGAGGGAGGTTCTTGATCTTTTCTAGACTGGGGAGCTGAGGAATGCAGGTTGTTTGGCCCCAGTTAGCACAAGAGTAATGCAAACTCTTGTGTGTCCAACTGCAAAACCCATGTGTTAACCCCCACAATAGCCTCTCTTGCTTTTTTTTTTTTTTTTTTTTTTTGAAAATCAGAGAAGGGAGAGGAGCAGAGGGGGAGACAGACAGACAATCTTAAGCAGACTCCACACTCAGCACAGAACCCCATGTGAGGCTCGATCCCACAAACCATGAGATGATGACCGGACCCCAAGTCAAGAGTCCACCACTCAATGGACTGAGCCACCCAGACGCCCCTCACTTGCATTTTAAGGTGGTTCTGTTCATCAGTCTGAGTGGGAAAGGCTCACTGTTCTTGTGTTTTGCACAGGGTTATTCCTCTCCCCCGTGTTGATGGACATGCCCACGTTTTTCTGTGGCATGTCTTACCGTTCCTGGTAACCGTGGGCTCCGGTGTCTCTTAGCAGATGAGACGTACATTTAAAGTTGGGATCCTTTAGTTTAAAACTATAAGTGAATTTGCAGAGTTTTCTGTTAGGAAATGACTGTTGTTGGATTTGAGCCACTCAAGAGCCATGTTCTCGAGTACGTTTGAGGGGACGCATTGAATGACCACTCTCTCCATTGTGGTATCATGCACTGATCTCTCACTATTGCCATCTGCACCCCAGTTTTCTTACAAAATCACCAGGGCGATCCTGTGAGACAGACACTGCGGATCTCTCTGCTTTAAGGATATAACAACACAGGAGGAGAGCAGTTGAATTATATGCCCGGGATAAGGTAGATGGTACCTGGGGTTCCTGCAACGGCATACCTATTCATAACCTGTGTGTGACATCAGAAAACAGCCTGAAGGATGGAAAGGGATCGGCCACAAGCCAGGAAGTGGAGAATCATCTATCCATCTGCCCACTCATCTACTTACCCATCTATCCATTCATCCATCCATCCATCCATCCCTCCATCCATCCATGCATCTGTCCGTCCATCCATCCACCCACCAATTCATCCATCTATCCATCCATCCATCCATCTGTCCATCCATCCATCCATCCATCCATCCATCCCTCCATCCATCCATGCATCTGTCCGTCCATCCATCCACCCACCAATTCATCCATCTATCCATCCATCCATCTATCCATCCATCCATCCATCTGTCCATCCATCCATCCATCCATCCACCCATCATCCACTTATCCATCCCTCCACTGATCCGTCTATTCACTCACTCATCCATCTGCACATCCATCCATCCATCCATCCACCCAACCATCTGTCCATCCATCCATCCATCCATCCATCATCCATCCACCCATGAATCCTTCCTCCCTCCTCCCTTCCTTCCTTCCTTCCTTCTTTCTATCCATTTATCCATCTACCCACCTATTTATCTATCCATCAATCCACCCACACACCCACCCCTCCATCCACCTACCCATCATCCATCCATACCGTTCTGAAATCAAATGTTTATATCCATGTGTACTCAGACCTACTTCAATACCTGGAACTAATCCGTACTCGTTCAGTAATAAACACACCCATGAATGAATGAATTGGCTTAGTCTAGATTATTCTGCAGACTATTTGTGAGTGTACTCATATTTCTACCAAGGAATAAATCCAAAGGAAGAGAACAAGTTGGTCGTAAGAAGTCTGTGTTCCCAGTTTCATTGAGGGAATCATATTCCACTGGAGCAAGAACCAAGCTCATGATGCAAAGAAATCAAAAAACGTATTCTGCACAGTATGTGTCGATCCCTTTACAGTTCTGTCTGCTTAGCTATTTGTTCCTGAAACCATTAGATTCCAAGGAGTTTCCATGACTTTATACACAAGAGATTAAATTCTGGCCACGTGTAATTGGTTCAAAAGTTATGGTTCATAAATATCACTAAAGAGAGGGATTCTATTCTCCTGATGGTTCAGGAAATTGGAAGCGGCGGGTTGCAATACCGAATGTTACTCACTGTCTCATCAGTGAGTAACATTCTTAGTCCTGAGCACATCCTACTCTAGAAATCTGGAAAGCACAGGAAGTCTGTTCATACTCCCCTGTCGACAAACATTTGAAGGAGTCTGGGATATTTTATATTCAAAACGTCACTCATTTCGTGATGCCTGGAAGATCTCATGTCTTTTATTTTCTCTTTTCTGGAATAAAAGACGTCCTCCTATTAAAACATCTTTGTTTTTGGAATCTCCACCTTAATGCATCTTTGACCAAAGCTTGCTGTGTAAGTTAAAATAACCAATTGTCCTGGATTAAATTAATTAAATTAATTATTGCACACCATCTCCAGACTTTCAGTTTTTTAAAGCAGAGACCCGAGCCCTCTGGGAAAATGCATTTTGCTCTGTGCAGAATCCAGCTCTGGAAATCCACAGGACTCCACAGGGAGCTCCCCACACAGGCTCTGCCTCTTTCAACAACGAGTTCTAGAAACCATCAACCTAGCAAGACTCAATTTTTACAGTGTAATGACATTTTCAAAACTCTCTTTGTATCTTTGTTTGCTGTCTACACAACAGACTACTTCACCCTGATTTGTGTTTAGATTTCATCAAAGTTCCTTTCCCCTCCATTATTTACTAAGCCCCAGTTGTAACTATTTTCCCTGGCTTGGTCTATGTCAGGGACATGCCACACACAAGCACACAGAAGAAAGTGATGAATTTGCACCCGCATGCTTTGGGGAGGCAATACTCTGGGTTGGTTCTGGTCACGGTGATACATTTGAGTGATCTATCTGCAGTGTGTTTACACACATAACTACCCCGAGACTCTATGGATGGTCCACAGGGCAGCACCAGTATTGTCCAGAATTTACTTATGCTTACAGAATGTCAGGCTCTACTCAGACCTCCTGAGCCAGAATCTGCCTTTTAGCAGATCCCCTGGAGATTTATACATAAGAATCACTGTGAACCCAGAAACAGGGAAAAAAAAATTGTTCCAGAAACAGAAAAAAAATTGTAAAAAACATGTTACTTCTTTATGAAGCTGGGCCTGCATGCTGGTCTTCTGCCCCAGTCCATCTTGGGGAGCTGGGAAAAGAGAGGCAAGAGTAGAAACGAGGATAAAGAACATGTATCATTGGAATATCAAGACATGAGCCTTGGACACTCATGGCCCAGTTGCACTCCCCAGCTGTTTTTGAACTAGGACTAAGCATGTATTAGCATCATATCACCTCTGAAGAAGGCTCTGGAAGGACCTAGACTAAGAATTGTCACAGGAAGTCCATTCCAGGTCAAATTAGGAGAAATTTGAGTAGTGTATATCATAAGACCTACTCGACTATCTATCCATACACCCATCCATTCACCCATCTATCCATCCACTCATCTATCTACCCATCTATCCATCCATCCATCCATCCATCCTTCCATCCCTCCATCCATCCTTCTATCCATCCCTCCATCCCTCCATCCATCCTTTCACCCATCCATCCACCCATCCATCCATCCATCTGTCCATCCATCCATCCATCCATCCTTCCATCCATCCTTCTATCCACCCCTCCATCCCTCCATCCATCCTTTCATCCATCCATCCATCCATCCATCCATCCATCCATCTGTCCATCCATCCATCCATCCATCCATCCTTCCATCCCTCCATCCATCCTTCTATCCATCCCTCCATCCCTCCATCCATCCTTTCACCCATCCATCCACCCATCCATCCATCCATCTGTCCATCCATCCTTCCATCCATCCATCCATCCATCCGTCCATCCATCCATCCATCCATCCACCCACCCATCTATCCATCCATCCCTCTCTTGCAGAAAGCGGATGTATCTGTTCAATGCTTGGTGCTCTGCTGCCCTTGACTCACTGCACTAGGCAAGGGCTCAGCTGAAAAGTGCATGCAAGTTACACACTCTGAGCCCAGTGGAGGTGTCCACTTGTCCTCAGGACTCAGGTGAACTGCACCCTTCTCCCTGCCACACACAGCCTGAGTGCTCCACTGCAGACTGTGTGCATTGCCTCATCTGCACCATCGTGTATTTGTAATAAGGTTTGCACCTGTTACAGAAATAGGTGAGATCGACGACTTACCTTTGTGGTTGGAAAGTAGATGAGATAGTCACTGAACCCCTAGAAGAAAAAAAATCTAATTTGGAAATAATTGGTGTAATGAATGAGTGTATCTGTCGTGTCAGCTCTCGGTGGGATGGGTTGGAGCTTGCTTATATGATCTGGAGCTTTGGGAATTCTTTTGTTTGGCCAACAGTCTTATTCTCAAAGGCATTTCATGCCATGCCCAAAGTTTGCCTCCCATATTCCAGAGGTATGTGTGTGCTTAAGAGCTTCATCTGGTTTTGGAAAAGAATATTGGAACCGTATCAAGTTTACATGTCGGTTCCCCTACGCACTGGCTCAACCCTTTCCTATTAACGCCACATGCCTTCCCATGCCACGATAAACCACTAACATACACAGGGTCATGAAAGACAGTTAATTATGTGACTTGCCACGGGAAAAGATCAAAATAAAGGGTTTGCTTCAGGGAACCAGTGAAGAATGCATCAGACTTTTCTGTCCCTGAATTTCCAGCTCAGTCAGAAATAGCTGACCCTTGTTGCTGAAGTGTATAGATGCCATGAGGCAAGGTTTAGTGACTGAGCAATGGTTCTTCCAGAAAGCAATATGTTTTAGGCAAAGAATATGGGACGATCGTCCAAAGATCCAGGTTGCAACGCAGCTCAGTGCCATGTGGCTTTGAGCAAGATGCTGCATCACAAACTATTTTTTTTTCTTGTCGGTTATTTTGTTTTTGTTATTTTGTTAGGTTGGGACACGCTTTGTTGGCCTGACGCTTCACAGCTTCCCACATGGGGCTCTTCATTTGAGTACCCAATTAATCTTATTTTCTAGGCAAGGAAGTGTCCTCATTTCCAGCTGAAAGCATTGTGCCTCGCAGTCTGTACCTCATATAAGACCAGTGAGTCACTGAGCGAGGAGTTCTCCACCATGGTGAGTACAGAACACACTTCTGAATTTCCAGAATACCTAGCCCAAATTCTGAGGGTCCGGATTGTGTCCCTTCATTGTTAACCCAATGTTCTTTCCTTATGTAGTGGGAAGAATGATAGTCCCCAAAGATGTTCATGTCCTGGTCCCCATGTGGTGGATAGAACAATGTCCCCAAAGACATCCAAGCCCTGATTCCCTAATGGCCAACAGAGTAATGTCTCCAAAGGAGTGCACATCCCAGTCCCCATGCGGTAGAAGGAACGACGTCCCCAAAGATGTCCACACCCCAGTCCCTGTGTGATGGTCCTGTGATACTGATCTCAAACTTTTGACAAAAGCCACAAAGTTGGTGATCATTTGTTTCAGGAGCCAAGGACACTAATACGCTTCTTTTAAACTATACCAGCTCAGAGCACATATCATTCTAGAGGTACCCCTTTTCAGGTCACAAGGTGCAAGCAAATCACCCAGGGGTCTTAGTACCCACAGCATCAGCTTTAGCAGATCCCGATGGGGCCAAGATACTGTGTTTCTAACCAGGTGCCAGGCAATGGTGCTATTCAGCATGGTGTTTATCCTTCGAAAGACGTCCCCAGATCCCCAGGGTTTCGCAGAGCTGGCACGTCAGGGGAACGTCAATGGTAGACTCTAAACTCATTCACAGACACCGGCCAGTCTGTCCAGTTCCTGGAAAACCCTCCTTGTTTTCCCAAATTACCTGGACCGTTTAATCATGAGACAGTGTGCCCCTGTTCCCTATTAATGGAAATTGTAGAGATACCCGGACCAGCAAAACCGATTTGAAAATAATCCCTGGAGGTTTTCCTGGCTGAAGCCTGCAGTTTTCAGAGCTTGTCATACATTCCCAACTTAATGTCTCCCAAGAACGGAGGTGCTGGGTGTTTTGCAGTATCACCAGGATCTCTTTAAGAAATACTGTGGTTTCACTTTCTTACACCATCCACAAAAACAAACTCATCAAAACCCTAGAGGAGAAAGCAGGGAAAAACCTCTCTGACCTCAGCCGCAGCAATTTCTTCCTTGACACATCCCCAAAGGCAAGGGAATTAAAAGCAAAAATGAACTACTGGGACCTCATGAAGATAAAAAGCTTCTGCACTGCAAAGGAAACAATCAACAAAACTAAAAGGCAACCAACGGAATGGGAAAAGATATTTGCAAATGACATATTGTACAAAGGGCTAATATCCAAAATCTATAAAGAGCTCACCAAACTCCACACCCAAAAAACAAATAATCCAGTGTAGAAATGGGCAGAAAACATGAATAGACACTTCTCTAAAGAAGACATCCGGATGGCCAACAGGCACATGAAAAGATGCTCCACGTTGCTCCTCATCAGGGAAATACAAATCAAAACCACACTGAAATATCACCTCACGCCAGTCAGAGTGGCCAAAATGAACAAATCAGGAGACTATAGATGCTGGCGAGGATGTGGAGAAACGGGAACCCTCTTGCACTGTTGGTGGGAATGCAAACTGGTGCAGCCACTGTGGAAAACAGTGTGGAGGTTCCTCGAAAAATTAAAAATAGATCTACCCTATGACCCAGCAGTAGCACTGCTAGGAATTCACCCAAGGGATACAGGAGTACTGATGCATAGGGGCACTTGTTCCCCAATGTTTATAGCAGCACTCTCAACAATAGCCAAATTATGGAAAGAGCCTAAATGTCCATCAACTGATGAATGGATAAAGAAATTGTGGTTTGTATACACAATGGAATACTACGTGGCAATGAGAAAGAATGAAATATGGCCCTTTGTAGCAACGTGGATGGAACTGGAGAGTGTGATGCTAAGTGAAATAAGCCATACAGAGAAAGACAGATACCATATGGTTTCACTCTTATGTGGATCCTGAGAAACTTAACAGAAACCCGTGGGGGAGGGGAAGAAAAAAAAAAAAAAGAGGTTAGAGTGGGAGAGAGCCAAAGCATAAGAGACTCTTAAAAACTGAGAACAAACTGAGGATTGATGGGGGTGGGAGGGAGGGGAGGGTGGGTGATGGGCATTGAGGAGGGCACCTGTTGGGATGAGCTCTGGGTGTTGTATGGAAACCAATTTGACAATAAATTTCATCTTAAAAATAAATAGGTAAATAATTAAAAAAGAGAGAAAAAACAAACAAACAAAAGAAATACTGTGGTTTCGGACGAGAAAATACAGGGACGTGTTTATCGCACACATCGCCTCTAGGACCTGCACGCGGATTTCAAAGACCTCCCTCCACCTCCTGCGTCCACTCTCCTTTTAAGTCAACAGTCAAAACTATCTTAAGGCAGGGCCATGCTCTCTCTCTACGTCATCCCCGGGCTACACATTTGTGTCCCAGGTTCCGCGCTGCGCCCCCAGACTTTCCCAGAAGTCTGCCGCTCGCAACAACACGCGTGAAAACGCCTAGTGTCAACCTCGCCTCCCGTTGTTAAGTATTTTGGCCCCAGGCGGGACTTCTGGAAAAGCATAAAGACTTGGTTGTAGACGCAAGAGAAGAGTTTTCTTGGAGGGATAAAAGAAGGCCGTTAGTTCGGGGGACGTAGCCTCTGACAAGGCAAGGCTGTACCATATGAAGCCGTTCACATTTAAATTTAAGATTCATGCATCTCTACGTGTGCATATCGTATAGTTCACTTCAGGGCACGTGACATATGAATACTGCACCTGCTGCTTCCTTGGGAAAACCATTCCATTTTCGCCCCATGAGTATCTACTCCACTCGATGGATGTAGTATTAGTCTAGTAAGAAGCTCAGGGCTTTAATGGTTTTGTTCCCTGGGATCCAATCTCTTCGAAATGCTAAGGCAAGACCCAAGCCAAAGACAAAAAAAAAAATGCTCCTCCACGCCAGCAGGTTGGGGGAGCCAGAGAATATGGTACCACGATCTCTCTTCCCCCCACGAACATTGCATTACATCTCAGCAACTAAATTAAAACGGGAGAACTTTTGGCTAAAAATGCAGAGCTCACTTTTCATAGTCCACGGTTTCCTACATGTTTTGGTCGATATAGCCTCTTTTGTTTTTACTCCCTGCTGGCACAACAGTTAGCTTCCTGGGTGATTTGTGTTAGAGGGAACGGCACGACATAGTTGGGAAAACACGTAGCTCAGAGGATAATGTGGCAATTCATGCCGGAAGGCGTGTGAGCTCCGTGGACCACGCACCTTATGAGACCCACAACCCCCCGTGCTAACAAGGCTGTTAGGACTCGTTCTACACATAACGCGTTTTTTTACTTGCAAAAGTTTCCTGAAACAAACATAAACTAAAATATTTAATAAAATCCTTCTCTTTTCAAAACACCCAACTCACATATTTAACTGTGACTCCTTCCACAACCCACGTTTCTTTCTTTTTTTTTTTTTTAATATTTATTTGTTTTTGAGAGAGAGAGAGAGCATGAGCGGAGGAGGGGCATACAGAGAGGGAGACACAGAATCCGAAGCAGGCTCCAGGCTCCGAGCCATCAGCACAGAGCCCCACGCGGGGCTCGAACCCACGAACTATGAGATCATGACCTGAGCCGAAGTCGGACGCTCAACTGACTCAGCCACCAGGCGCCCCCCCCACCAATGCTTCTTAATTTTTGTACAATCTCATAGTTGTGTTGAGACTCGTTGAACCCCCAGAACAAAAATAAACGCCCGTCCTTCTTTATTTCACCCACAGCTTTTCCTAAGTCTTTACAACTAAATGTAATTTCTGCCTTCACAGAAGTTTCTGACATAATTAGCTTATTAGTCTGGTTGACCAGATATACAGGTGATAGACTACAAGTGACACATTTTCCTCCAAAGAGGACAGAATTACAAGGGGGAAAACTGTGAGGGATCCAGAAGCCAATGCACAGTGACAGGTGTGGATGAAGCTTGTCTGGGACTTTATGATGAGTGTGGACACAAGTGACATGCCAGTTCTCAGTCCATATGCTGGCAGTCACATGTCCTAATGCCACCATGACAGTCTGAAGCTTCTCACTCAACCCAATGGGAGTCCAAGAAATCTATGTGATGCTGAGGGTCACGTCTCCTAATACCACCATGACCTTCTGAAGCTTCTCATGACATTCTGAACTTTCCCAGTCAACCCAACGGGCGTCCGAGGGATGTTCCTGACACTGAGGGTCCCATCTCCTAATGCAACAAGGACCTTCTGTGCCTTCTCATCAACCCAATGGGTGTCCAAGGGAGTCCATATGCTAAGGCTGACATAGGTGCTGATGGGGTAGCATCCATGCTTGTTTGGTGGCTCTGGAATAAATATACTCAGTGTCCATGAACGAGGTGGATTCCAGCTGCCACGAGGCACGGGTATCTAAAGAAGGGCCTTTCCCCCCAATCACATCAGCACATTACCTGGCTCTGGTAGGTGAGCCTTTGGCAAAATCTGCATGGCTTCGTCCTGTTCCCCCCGAAGTATCACGAGTGCTGGCAGAAAGCATTTGCTAACTCCATGCATCTTTGCACAGGACAGAGGACGCCCCCCAGAAGCTGTCCACCAGATGCAATGGGTGTGTGCTTTGGGGTAGCCCAGCGGAGTCTCCTGCATGGTGGGTGTGCTCAACTGGGGGCAGAGGACAGACTCGGGGTTTGCAGATGATGGCCTATACAGTCAGTGCTCTGTTCCTACAGGCAGAGAGCTTTGTTTGCAAAGACAAAGTTTCCAGCCTTCCAAGGGAAGGAGGGAGGAGGGAGGGAGGGAAGGAAGGAAGGAGGGAGGGAGGGAGAATGGAAGGAGGGGAGGAAGGAAAGAAAGAGGGAGGAAGGAAGGAAGGAAGCAAGGAAGGAAGGAAGGAAAGAGGGAGGAAGGAAGGAGGGAGGGAGGGAGGAAGGAAGGAAAGAAAGAGGAAGGGAGGAAGGAAGGAAGGAAGGAAGGAAAGAGGGAGGAAGGAGGGAGGGAGGGAGGCAGAATGGAAGGAGGGAAGGAAGGAAAGAAAGAGGGAGGAAGGAAGGAAGGAAGGAAGGAAGGAAGGAAGGGAAGAGAGAAGAAGGAAGGAAGGAGGGAGGGAGGGAGGGAGGGAGGAAGGAGGGAGGGAGGGAGGGAGGGAGGGAGGAAGGAGGGAGGGAGGGAGGAGGGAGGGAGGGAGGGAGGAAGGAAGGAGGGAGGGAGGAAGGAGGGAGGGAGGGAGGGAGGGAGGAGGGAGGGAGGGAGGGAGGAAGGAGGGAGGGAGGGAGGGAGGGAGGAAGGAGGGAGGGAGGGAGGGAGGGAGGGAGGAAGGAGGGAGGGAGGGAGGAAGCAGGGAGGGAGGGAGGAAGCAGGGAGGGAGGGAGGGAGGGAGGGAGGGAGGAAGGAAGGAGGGAGGGAGGGAGGGAGGAAAGAGGGAGGGAGGGAGGAAGGAAGGAGGGAGGGAGGGAGGGTGGGAGGGAGGAAGGAGGGAGGGAGGGAGGGAGGAAGGAAGGAGGGAGGGAGGGAGGAAGGAAGGAGGGAGGGAGGGAGGAAGGAGGGAGGGAGGGAGGGAGGGAGGAAGGAGGGAGGGAGGGAGGAAGGAAGGAGGGAGGGAGGGAGGGAGGGAGGAAGGAAGGAGGGAGGGAGGGAGGGAGGAAGGAAGGAGGGAGGGAGGGAGGGAGGGAGGGAGGAAGGAAGGAGGGAGGGAGGGAGGGAGGAAGGAAGGAGGGAGGGAGGGAGGAAGGAAGGAGGGAGGGAGGGAGGGAGGGAGGGAGGAAGGAAGGAGGGAGGGAGGGAGGGAGGGAGGGAGGCAGGCTCTGACGTCTTGGCAGGGCGTTTGGGAAGACCAGCCCAGCCCTGCGAGGCGGTGGCTGAGACTCTCAAGCTGGAACCTCCATCCAGGCAGCTTTCAAGCGACAACATTTGTGCGTACAGAAATGCCGTGCTTTTACCGTTGCCAATTTTCCCATCGCTGGAGGGATGGAAATATTTTGCAAACACCTGAACGCCTTATCAAGCCGAAACAGAGTTTCTACAGTATGGACAAGCGTGGGATTGTTTCCAAAAAAAAAAAAAAAAATTTTTTTTTGGCCACCAAAAATCTCGCAGCTAAAAATAAATGCATTTGGATAAACCCTGGGAAGAAAAGCACTATTTTCATTCCAAAATATGTCTTTTTTTCTTTTTTTCCGATGGGTGCTTCACGGCTGATGCATTTACATTTGATAACATTTTGTCGACTGTTGTAAACTTGTGTTAAAAGTTAGCTTGCAAATGAAGTCCCGCCATTAGTTAGGAACACGGGTTGTTGGTTATTTTTTAAGTGTGTAAGATAGGGAAATAATGCTGAATATGTCCACGCCTGGACGTCCCCATAGGCCGATCTCTGTGGCTATCTCCCGTCAGGGAGCCCGTTGTATAATTAATAAACGGTGACCTCAGGTGGTCCATGAGGCACATCAACAATCATATAGAAACCCATTTGGGGACCGTGAGTCGCCAGTGAATATTAGAGTTCTGTAAACCCTCAAGCACGCGGGATATACGGGGAGGTTACAAAGTAAACCAGAAACAAGTAAACAACAAGGAACATTTTACGCTCCAACGTGGCTGGAAGGAAAGGAAAATGAAGGAAAATGTGTGCAGCTTGCCCCCAGCGCCCTCGCCACAAAGATACGGATTCCCCTGTGGCTCCTGGTCTCCTTGACTCGAAGACACACGCATCCGAATCCATTGAGAAGGATCATTCCTCAGTCCTAATTAAGGCACATAGTAAATCATTCGAAACTCTGACTCATAACAACGTGCCCGGCTTCCAGAAGGGATGCTCTCGACCAGCTATCGCCATCCCAGTTACCTTCTGGGACCCCTGATGGGGGTCACAGCGCCCTGACTAACTGAACGGGGCGACCTCGGGGCTTCCAGCAGGTGCCTGGAACAGGAAGCCTGGAAAGCCATGAACAGGCTTAGCACGGCTCTGCGTTCAAGATAACTCGAAATGGAAAGAACAAATCAAAAAAAGAAAAACACACAAAAACACACAGTTGGTGCAAGCACAGGCAATGTCCTCAGTGCTGAGCAAACACAGGGTAAAAGACATCAGCATCCGTAGGGATTCATCTCCAAGTATTCCCGCGGGAGTGCACATTTCAACAAGGGGCTCACAGCCCCCTGCACACCCAGCCCCGGAAAGTAGGGAACCATTTCCACATTTTTAAACCGTGGCACCATGAATGGAACCCACAACCCATGAGACATCCTTGAAGTGTCTTTGTTAGCCTACAAATTCCGGAAGATTTAATGTTTATTTAGTTTTTTTTAATGTTTATTTAGTTTTGAGAGAGAGAGAGAGAGACAGAGCACAAGCAGGGGAGGGGCAGTGAGAGAGGGAGACACAGAATCTGAAGCAGGCACCAGGCTCTGAGCTGTGAGCACAGAGCCCCACGCGGGGCTCGAACTCACAACCTGCGTGATCATGACCTCAGCCAAAGTCGGATGCTTAACTGACTGAGCCACCCGGGTGCCCCCATTTTTTAAAAATGTTTATTTAGACTCTGGTATTTTTTAAGAAAAATTTGCAGAGACCCACAATGGGGCAGCAACATTTCCTGAAATAATTGGAAATGTGTTTCCTTTTCCTTTGTTTTGTTGTTCTCAATGAGTGAATAATGTTTTGGGATCCAGCATTCTGCACGTCCAAGAACACTCAGTCAGCCTGGGAAACACAGCCGAAGGGACTCATGTCCTTTGCCAGAGGGAGGACCCACCACTTTACAGAGGGCGTGCTGACAGAGTAACGCGGGTTTCGTGTGCCGTGTTGGGGGACTGGGGGTCACAGAAATGAGGTGGTGAGTCGAGGGACGTGGTTGGTATTGGTGCTGGGATGCTGAAGACAGTTTCAGGCTCGAGATGAGGGGGTATGGCAGTGAAATAAAGTTATATTTAACAGATGTTGTTTCTGAACCTTTATTTGAGATGCACAAGGAACAGGAAAGGTTCAGGGAAGCAGAAGATTGGGGATTGCAAAGGTGTGCTAGTCAGGGTCTGCAGGGAAACAAAACCATTTAGAAGGAGAGATGGATGGATGGATAAATGATGGGCAGATGGATAGATAGATGACAGATATATACATATGGTGGATGGCTGGATGGATGGATAGGTGGGTGGATAGATAGATAGATGATAGATGATAGATAAATAAATATGATGGATGGGTGGATGGATGGGTAGATGGGTGGATAGATAGATACATAGAAAAATAGATAGATATGATGGATGGATGGATGGATGGATGGGTGCATAGATAGATGATAGATAGATAGAAAGATAGATTATAGATAAATAAATATGGATAGATGGGTGGATAGATGGGTGGAAAGATAGATACATATAGATACATAGATAAATAGATATGATGGATGGATGGATGGATGGATACATAGATGATAGATAGATGATAGATAAATAGAAAGATAGATAGATGATAGATAAATAAATATGATGGATGAGTGGATGGATGGGTGGATAGATAGATACGTATAGATACATAGATAAATAGATATGATGGATGGATGGATGGATAGATAGATAATAATTGATAGATAGGTAGACAGATGATGGATAGATAGATACGAAAACAGAATAATGGATATATAGATAGATGGATACAAAGATAGATATGATAAGGAATTGGAACATATAGTTACGGAGGTAGAGAAGCCCCACAATCTCCCATCTGCAAACTGGAGGCTCAGCGGAGCCAATGTGTATGTGCTAGTCCAGAAGCAGGACAAGAAGATAGATTTCCCAGCTCAAACAATCATGAAGAAAGAGAATTTTCCCTTCTTCCTACTTTTCCTTTTTTTTCTGTGCAGACCGTCACCTGATTAGATGAGGCCCACCCACACAGGCAAAGCCGTCTGCTTTACTGACCTCCCTGCCCCCCCCCCATCCCAATGCTCCTCTCATCCAGAAACACCCTCCAAGCCACAGCACCCAGAATCACGTTTATCAAAATGTCTGGGCACCCGTGGCCCAGTCAAGCTAAGACGTGCAACTCAGCCACACAACAGGAGCTGGGAGGTTACCGGTATTTGGGAGAAAAATGCTTCCGGGTGGTGAGTTTCGGGCGGGAGGTGAGCAGGGCGGGGATGCTGACCACGGTTCGGTGGGACAGGGTCACATCCGCGAGAACGGGTCCTCACCTTGCAGGGACAAGGGCTGTGGGATTGCTGGGATTGCAAGGTGGCTTCAAGAATCAAGGAAGGAGCACCGTCTGCTCTGCGAGAGCGCGCTTGTTTGCGGCTGGACCCCAGGCAACCCTGATGGCTGTCCACCTCCAGGCCTCATTTTGCTGCAGGCAGTGTAGAGAACAGTTTGCCAGCTCCTGACCTTCCGTGTGGAGCCCTCTGTGTGGACTCAGGTGTGTTGAACTCACACTTGGCTGAATCCCTTCGCCCCTATGGTTGACCCACTGCGTGTGTGTGAGCAGACACTGGTGTGTGTGTGCCCACGGTATTTTTCCACTTGCAAAATATCCCACCTTCCTGCACAATTTTTAAACTAACAACCACCAAAAAAAAAAAAAATGCAAAAAAACACCCGTGAGTGTTAATGAGATGCCAAATTCAATTTTCCTGCTCAACAGAAACATGTGTCTTCCTGGGTGCGGAGGTGACAGGGTCTGTCACAGGCTCACTGCCTCGGGCATAATTCTGCATTATCACAGGCTATGGCTGGACATCCGCCCAACACCCACATCCCCTGGGGGTGTCTGTTGGTGAACAGAGAGCCAAAATCCAGAAGGAGACTTGAGTGTACGAGACCCGTTTTTTTGTTTTTTTTAAAAAGACCAACACACAGGACACGAGTGTGTGTGGGGTCTGAGTGCCTGTCCCCCCGCTCAGGGGTCTGGGACAGTCCCTGCAAAATCTTGGGAGAAGCCAGCGGGGTGGGTCAGCCAGTCAGGTGGAAAGCTTTCTTCGCTTGGGAAGATGTCACTCAGTGGAGAGCACACAACCTAGTAGGAGGCACCGAAAACCCACCCCCCAAACACGACACTGGTTTTTTTGCAAAAACCTGTATTTCTAGTCCCAGAGTCTCTGCGTGTGCATTACTGATCTCCTGCTGAGCAGCAAAGTCACAGACGTCACACATTGTGTTGCTTAGAACAGGCACAGTGTCCCTCCGGTAGTCACGAGGACCGGATGACGCAAGGCTGTGAATATGACGGGGTGGGGATCACGGGGGCCCTTCTGGAGCCTGCCCACCACCACGTAGATGATCCACTCCCGATCCTGCACAGAAATCTGTCCACGGCTCCAATGTGAGGCTCCCACCACTACCAGTTTTGGGGAGATGATCCCAACCGACAGCTGCTGTTGCTGATGGCAAATAGTGGGATATCCTGCTCGAATTTCCAGTCATTTCTAGCAGCTGTGTGGTAAGGTCCAATCAATAACGGTCATTGTTCAACTTCCCTGGTTGTTGACTTTGCCCATGGTCACCACCCAGCCAGGCAGCATCGTCCCACCGTAGTGGGAAGGGCGTGGAACTCAAACCAACATGGCACCACGCCCGCTGAACTTGGAACCATTTCCTTCGCTCACATCTCTACGGGGGCACAGGCACAAAACGAAGGCAATGCCATACATGTAAAAATAAAGTAGAAAACCACACACCCGCCTCTAGCGTGGATTCCAGCCAAATGTTGACGCAGAGGCCAAGCTGAGCTCCCACGTCTCCGTGGACCACAGTCTCTGCTCTTAAAAACAAGACACAAGCTTTACTTCAAGTGGAAGGTGTCACAGTCCCAAACAGAAAGCACACAATCATGGTGCAAAACCGGAATGGGACTCGAAGACTGGATCTAAGACACAGTCAGGGGCCGGCTTACAAGGCAACACAAAGGCGGAACGTGGCTCAGGAATTGTGTCCAAACAACCCCACCCCAACCGCAGCAGACTCAGTGGGATGTTGACGCCGTTGAAGGATTCACTGCGAGAGCAGTGGGGCTTCAAAGGGATAAATCCTAATGGAACGAAAATTCCTGAACAGCCAGGCAAATTAGATATGACAAAAACACAGCTTACGGCAAGAGAAAGTGTTTGAAGGACGAGACACGCACAGATCACATCCACAAATCTCCCACTGTTGGAACTTATTCTATGCCAAGCTTTGTATCACGAGGGCTTCAAAAGCTGAATTATCATTTGTGCTCAAAAGGTTATAATACTAGAGTATCAATACCAGACCAACGGGCACCTGATTTAGTCAGTGGAATAAATGAGTTATAATTAGCTTTTCAAATAATGCTTCATTCTCATTGCTTTTCTCTTTTCTTTCTTTTTTTTTTTTTTTTAAAGAGCCTACTAAGTCAGGTCATTTGAAATCTCTCTCCTACGTCCTGTAAGTCCCACAAAGGTTCTATTTTCTCCAGGCACTGGGCATGACCAAGGGATGCTCTCGATGTATGGGGAACCATGTCAGAACTAGCAGGAAATATTGAGCCGCCATATTGGAATTTCAATGGGGTTTTGTACGTTTAGCTTTTCCCAGCCGGATATACGGTTAATCTATGAGTAGGCAGAAAACTTCATACTGGTTTCTGATTCTAACCTTGCAAAGCAATCCCCCTCCACCCCCGCCAGGTCAATCTTCCATTGATGATGTAGAAACCAAATGTGAACAATGTGGAATACCATGGATGTGAACTGTAATCAAGGCTACTTAATTTTCTTAAATTTATTTATTTAAATTCAAGTTAACATACAGTGTAGTCTTGGCTTGAGGAATAGAACCCAGTGATTCATCCCTTACATATGACACCCAGTGCTCATCCTGAAAAGTGCCCTCCGTAACACCCATCACCCATTTAGCTCATCCCCCCACCCCATCAACCCTCAGTTTGCTCTCTGTATTTAAGAGTCTCTTATGGTTTGCCTCCCTGTTTTTATCTGATTTTTCCTTCCCTTCCCCTACATTCATCTGTTGTATTTCTTAAGTTCCACATATGAATGAAATCACATGACATCTGTCTTTCTCTGACTGACTTACTTCGCTTAGCACGATAATCTCTAGTTTCATCCGCGTTGTTGTCAACGGCAAGATTTCGTTCTTTCTGGGGCGCCTGGGTGGCGCAGTCGGTTAAGCGTCCGACTTCAGCCAGGTCACGATCTCGCGGTCCGTGAGTTCGAGCCCCGCGTCAGGCTCTGGGCTGATGGCTCGGAGCCTGGAGCCTGTTTCCGATTCTGTGTCTCCCTCTCTCTCTGCCCCTCCCCCGTTCATGCTCTGTCTCTCTCTGTCCCAAAAATAAATTAAAAACGTTGAAAAAAAAATTAAAAAAAAAAAAAAAAGATTTCGTTCTTTTACTTTAAATATCCAGTTGGTGGTGGGAGGGAGGGGAGGGTGGGTGATGCGTATTGAGGAGGGCACCTTTTGGGATGAGCACTGGGTGTTGTATGGAAACCAATGTGACAATAAATTTCATATACTGAAAAAAAAATAATAAAAATAATAAAATAAAATAAAATTACTAGAAAAAAAAGAATTAATAATTATTTATAAGAAAACAGATCTTCAAGAAACCTCAAGCTCAAATTAAACCATAATTTGAGAAGAACCAATGCCAAGAACTTGTAAATAAGATATTATTTAAAAAAATAAAATTCTCTTTTTTAAAGGAAAATAAATAAATAAATATCCAGTTGGGAGAAGAGAAAATTTGGGATATGATGCACACCACACAATAGCCTCTTAAGCGAGTGCACACGGAAAATGTTACCAAGTCAACCTCAGTGAACATCTTAGAAAACAGACCACTTCCGACGAACATCGCCACTTAGTCTCAGGCACAGCAAAGACCCCAGTGAATAAATAAAACTCCGTAAATGGCGGGCAGGTCAGGCGCATGTGGGGTTTCCATCCAAGGTCTCCAAATTGTTCCCTTGAATAAGTTCAGTGGCAAGCACACCAACTGGGAATGTCTCCCTTGGTTGAGACAGAAGTCACTTGAAATTCAGTATTACCAAAGAGGGAAAGACTGTGGATCCGAAGCTCAGTGGGGAGTAAAATAAAAACGTTTCAATGGCAGGAAAGGAGACATGCTCTTCCACATGCCAGGCTGTCTGCTCACAGGGTCTCATTTCAATTGTCACGGTAGCTATAGTGTTAGTGTTAAAATCTGCAGTTCCAGGCAAGGGACCAAGACTCCTTGCGGTAAAACCCAAGAAAGTTAGTGCTGATCAAATACGTACACAAAGGACCATTGCAGAGAAGTGATGGCCCCTTCCCCCTGCCAACAGCCTCCTGGTGGAACTGCGAAAACCATTTGCCAGCTAGAAAGGTAAACCTTTGACCTCATCCTTTCGAGCTGGGAGCACATGGAAGGCACAGGACACGAGAAATTCAATGTCAGCCACGTCAACGCTCCGCTTGAGTTCTGTAACAAATGGTGGAGGGAGCTCTCCAGGCACATAGTCCAAAAGTCCAAAGCCCTTGATTTTGGACAATGGGCTTCTATTTGGGGGGCCTCCATTTCTCATCCACTCCTGAATTCTTCCATTGGTTGGAGACACTCAACATTTCCTTACAAAAATTAGGACAGGATTACCCACATGCTTCCTCTGGGACACATGTCATTGGATCTTCAGAGACGTTTCCTTGAAGGAGGGAACTCCGTCTTCTGCTCCTCACCCAACAGAGCTGAAATGATACCACTCTCTGGATCCTTCGCTTCTGTTTTCGGAGCCTCTTGGGCATGCATGCCAGGCACAGTACTAGGTATTGGGATAAAACAAGGACACAAGACAGATGAGTTTCTCACCTCCTTGGAGCCTGACTCTACTTGGCATGATAAGCCTTAATCAAACAACTGCACAAATACACATTAGGATTTGCCAGCCTCTTTGGCTTTACTCTTCACTTTAGGACTGGAATAATGTCTACATTTATTCAGCTCAGCACAGGTGTATTGAGTGCCTACCCAGCACCATGACCGATCCCGAGAAGACAAACAAAGATCAGCCATCTTCTCTCCTAAGGAGCCCACAGTCTGGTGGGACAAGACAACGAGAGTATCAGTAATGGGATGCGTGCCATGACTCCATTAAAACATGGATGACACATCTATCCTGGGATCTGGACTCTTTATGAGGTCCCTCTGTCATCCATGAACAGGAGCCTTGTTCATCTCTGGCTGCTTATCTCCTCACCACTGCATTCCTCCTTCCTTCCTTCTCTTGGAAAAAATATGAAGACATTTCCATGTCTAACACCTCACAGTTTCTGACATCCTACTCCATGCACGGGCCGATCTAGGCACTGTGCTTATACATCTGTAGTGCAAACAGCGTTTGAGGTGCACCATACAGAGAGACGGCACTATATAGAGATACAGAGATAGAAGTAGACACTCAGACATACACATGTATGCCTGTGGAGGTGGAGTCAAGGTATAGAGATAGAGACAGAGAGATGCAGGCAGGAGTAGGTGTGCGTTGTAGAGGTATAGGTGTACAGGTGCACGTGCAACTATAAACACACTTGTGATATAGGTATAGCATCAGTATAGAGATACAAGCATAGGTATAGAGATAGGTATAGAATAAACATAATTACAGAGCTATAGATATATAGCATAGGTGTAGGCATAGAAGTCAAAGTACACATAGATAAAGCTCTATAGAAACAGGGATAGGGACAGATACAAGTATACAGCTATACATACAGGTTAGAATAAACATAATTACAGAGCTATAAATATATAGCATAGGTGTAGGCATAGAAGTCAAAGTACACATAGATAAAGCTCTATAGAAACAGGTATAGGGACAGATACAAGTATACAGCTATACATACAGGTTAGAATAAACATAATTACAGAGCTATAAATATATAGCATAGGTGCAGGCATAGAAGTCAAAGTACACATAGATAAAGCTCTATAGAAACAGGTATAGGGACAGATACAAGTATACAGCGATACATACAGGTCTGGTGTTGATGGAGGGGTAGAGACAGAGATGTATAGAAATGCATATGGGTAGGAGTATACATATAGGTGTATACACAGAAGCACAGGTGTACACATCGGTAAAGGGGTGTGCATGTAGGTATATAGAAATGGCTATAGGTAAATGTATAGGTACAGACACATACCTGTCCGTACAGGAATAGATATGTAGATACGGGTATAGTACAGGTCCAGGTGGACAGGTAAGGGTATCTAGGTACAGGTATATGGGCGCACACACGAGCAGTAGACAAGCAGCTCAAGAAACGTTAGATGGAACATCACAGGAGTGGGGAGGAGGGACCAGCCAGTCCCCTGGGAGGAGCAGATTCAGCACCGTGACAAACAGAAGAGACCACCTCTTGGTGGGGCCCGGAAGGTCTCGCTCAGCACCTGTGGAGGACGAGAGCAGGTTCCCGGTGGGGGCTCATGCAGACGGGAGGGCAAATCCAGTCTGTGTGAGCCATGAATGGGGTGTGCACTGGGAGATGACCCTGGGTCACATTACCTGGGTTTTCAATGCCATGACGGTCTTTACTCATCGGAGAATGGGTAAACCGTAGGGGCTCACGCTTCTCATGAGCCTCAGCTTCCTGTCTCTGGATTTTCTTCTCCCCTTCGTGCTGCCATGTCTTAAACACCTGGGTGTCTCACCTTCACCTGGAGGCCACACCATTGCTATTGGTGCCACGGAGGGCAAAAGATGGTGGTCCCTTGGGAGAAGCACCTAGAGTGTCCCGAAGATGCAACCCCAATCCTTGGGCCAGTGGTTGTAGTCTGGGTGACATTCCAGTCTCTACTCCTGGTGGGCCAGCACAGACCCCTGAGCCTGAGTCCTTCTTCCAGGGACTCGATCATGGATGTGTCTTTGCTTCTTTCCTCGGTGGCTTCAACCAAACACAGAGCGGATACACCTATTCCTTGCACCTGCTCCTGGTCAAGGTGAGTCCTGATGTCTGAGCTCCCTCGGCACCCGGTCGTCCTGCTCCCTCACACCCAAAGCCTTCGGCTCACCTGCATCCATGGTGCAGTTTCCTGGATGCACACGTGGGGCAAAACACATGGAACTCAAGAGATGGCCCCAAAAGGCACTGGCTCAATGAGGTCCTTTCGTAAACATAAGAGAAAAGGATCTGACGTGATCAATCAGCAATATTATCTGATGGTCGGGAGATGAACAATGCTTCCAGAAGATGGTCTCTTTCTAAATCAAGGGTAGGTTTTAAGACAGACTTGCTTTTCTTACTTTCCTTTTTTTCCCCCTTCTTTTACTTTAACAGGAAGAGATCTGCTAACAGGAACCAGCTTTCAGGATGTCAAAATATTTTTGCAGCTTCCCTGTGAGCAACAGAACCTTTTTAAAAAATTTTATCTGGTGGCATGCCACATTGGATGATAAAGTTTCATGGTTTATTCTCAAGAGAAGACGACTCTTTGCCTCTTTAACATATGGGTGGGGGCCTGTGCATGCCTAAAAATCCATCGGGAATTTGATGGGCCAAGTCTGTCTGTCTATCTATCATTCTATCTATCTATCTATGATTCCATCCATCTATCCACCCATACATCATATAACTTATCTGTCTGTCCATCCATCCATCCATCCATCCATCCATCCATACATCATATCTATCTTATCTGTCAATCCATCCATCCATCCATCCATCCATCCATCCATCCATCCATTGATCCATCATATCTATCTATCTATCTATCTATCTATCTATCTATCTATCTATTTATCTATGATTCCATCCATCCATCTATCCACCCATACATCATATATCTTATCTGTCTGTCCATCCATCCATCCATCCATCCATCCATCCATCCATCCATCATATCTATCTATCTATCTATCTATCTATCTATCTATCTATCTATGATTCCATCCATCCATCCATCCAACCACCCATACATCATATCTATCTTATCTGTCCATCCATCATATCTATCTATCTATCTATCTATCTATCTATGATTCCATCCATCCATCCATCCATCCATCCATCCATCCATCCATCATATCTATCTATCTAGCTATGATTCCATCCATCCATCCATCCACCCATACATCATATTTATCTGTCTATCTGTATCTATCTGTTTATCTATCCATCATATCTATCTATCCATCCATCCATCCAACCATCATATCTATCTACCTATCTGCATATATATATGTACACACACACACATATATATGTGTGTATATCTATATCTATATCTATATCTATATCTATAGATAGATAGACAGATAGATATATCCTTTCAAAATAGAAGAATTTAAATGTGCAAAGCAAAAGTGAACATCGAGTCTGGACTTGCGGTTTCAGCGGGAAGGCAGGGACATGTAAAGACTACTGATTTGGCAGCCAGATCTGTTATATAAAGTAGCTTTCATCTACCTCCACAGAAACACTCAGAACAGGAAATAAGCTAAGATGAATAATTTATTTGTTCAATTAAAAACATGGAGCCCTCCGCACACATGCCCTAGAGACCAAGCTCCAATAATTAACACGGGGATAAGTCAAATAAGATATGAAACAGGAGAGTGAATTCCCGGCTCATGAAATCCAGAGACAGAACTTGTATTTTCTCTCTTGGTGAGCTTCCTGCTTCTTATGGGTTGAATGACAAGACTTTTCAAGCTACTTATTGATTTTTGTAAAAAAATTCTCATACATGTCTCTTCCAAAGTCTGAGTTTGTCCCAAATATGGAAGAACCAATGATTTTGTTTTATTCTTTTATTAGAAAAATTTTTTAATTTGAGTATAGTTGATGCACAATAATCCAGTCATTTTATTTTATTTTTAAAGTTTACTTATTTACTTTGAGAATGAGAGCGAGAACGAGAGCACACACGTGAGAGAGAGCATGAGCAGGGGAGGAACAGAGAATCCCAAATAGCTTCTGTGCCGTCAGCATGGAGCCTGATGTGGGGCTTGAACTCACAAACCATGAGATCATGATCCGAGGGGTTATCAAAAGTCACATGCTTAACTGACTGAGCCACCCAGGCGCTCCTTAATCCAGGCATTTTAAAATCAAGACTGTAGGCACCTGGGTGGCTCAGTGGGTTGAGCATCTGACTTCGGCTCAGGTCACAATCTCCCGGTGTTTCCTTATAGTTCTGGAGACCAGAAGACAACATGAATGTGCCTGCTGGGCTGGTTGTGTCTTGGGGCCCAAGGGGAGAATCTGTTCCTCCCTCTCGTCACAGCTTCTGGTGTTGCCCACAACCCTTGACATGCATTGGTTTGTCAACACATCACTCTCATGTCTCTCTGCTGTAACGTGGACATCTTTCCTTGTGTCTGAATTTCCCTCTTTTTAAAAAAAGTTTTAAGTTTATTTATTTTGAGGGAGAGAGAGAGAGAGAAAGAGAGAAAGAGAGAAAATCCCAAGCAGGTTCCACACTGTCATCGCAGAACCCAACGTGGGACTTGAACTCATGAACCATGAGATCATGACCTGAGGTTAACTCAAGAGTTGGACACTTAACGGACTGAGCCACCCAGTCATCGCCAAATTTTCCTCTTTTTATAAGTACACTAGTTGTGGGATTAGGACCCATCCTAATCCAGAAGGACTATCTCAACTCATTATCTCTACAAACACCCTATTTCCAAAGAAGGTCACAGTCACCAGTTCCGGGGGTTGGAACTTCAAAATATCTTTGGGGGAGACACAATTCATCCCATAACACATTCACTCATTAATTATTTCATGAGCACATCATATGTGCCAAGCTCTGTTCTGGCCACTGGAAATGTGGTAAAGAATACCTCAGCATAATCAAAGTCCTCATGGGATTTCCATCTGTGTGTGTGTGTATGTGTGTGTGTGTGTGTGTGTGTCTACATGTGCATGGGTACGTGTATGCAGTTGGTTGAGTGTCTGACTTGGGCTCACGTCATGATCTCACGGTTCATGAGTTCGAGCCCCGCGTCGGGCTCTGTGCTGACAGCTCGGAGCCTGGAGCCTGCTTAGGATTCTGTGTCTCCCTCTCTCTCTGCCCCTCCCCCAGTCATACTCTGTATCTCTCTCTCTCTCTCAAAAAATATATAAGTAAACATTAAAAAAAAAATGTCAGGACACATCTTAGTGAAGACACAAACAGAATGTCAATGTTGGGGCAAATCCCAAAGGTCCATTGTCTACCCTGTTCATTGTGCAGATAAGGAAACCCAGGCCAGACAGGGGCAGTGACCTGCCAAGTGCCACGTGGACAGTGCTGAACTTTGGATACCACGTCCAGTGACCTTGAAACCACACAAAAGAGTCTAGAAGACAAGAAAAATAGTGGCAAATTCATGGAGCTTGAAATATTCCTTTCTGTTGGTCTTTTTAATTAATTATTTTTTATAATTTTAATTTATTTCTTAATTTATTTTTTAATTTTTAAAATTAATTTATTATTTTAATTATTTATTTGCTTATTTTGGGGAGGGGAGGCAGAGAGAGAGGGAGACACAGAATGCGAAGCAGGCTCCAGGGTCTGAGCTGTCAGCACAGATCCCGACGTGGGGCTTGAACCCACAAACCAGGAGATCATGACCTGACTGAAGTTGGACACTTAACCAATTGAGCCACCCAGGTGCCTTTTTAAAGTTTGGATCAGCCATGCAGAGCTTTGAAAGCAACTTTCAGACACAAAATAATGACCTTCTTTCTACCAGCTGTCTAGTTATTGGCTCACAAATGCTATTCATTTCTCTCTCGTAGAAAGTTTGCATGTTATTTATCAAATCATTTGCATGTGGCAGCCCTCTCCGGGCCCCCCCAGTCGCAAGAGCACAAACACCGCCTTATTTGAACCCCCCACTGTACAATGGATTCTCTTGGGCCAAACCACGGGCCGTGAACAATGGTGGTGTAGGTCTGCATCTGGAACGAAGGAATGAAGCAAAATGAAAGAACCCTCATTTTCCTTGATTTCCCTCTGCTGGTTGAAGGAGAACCTGTTCCCTTGTCTTACGTTCCTAGCCCCCAAATCATGTCCAGGCAAGAAGACTTCTGTAAAGAGGTGGAAGGAAGTCTCCTTACCAGATAGAGTGTGAGTTCCCATCTGTATAATCCCTCTGCTCCAGAGGAATATCTCTTGGGGGGTGTCACTGGCAGACACCTGTCCTGTGTAAAGCCAGCTCACCTGGCTGCAGGTTGGCTCCACCAGAAGATGATGGCCTGTGGCCCCAGGATGACAGCATATTTTTTTTAAACTTTATTTTAGAGAGAGAGCACGACCAGGGAGGGAGGCAGAGACAGCCTTAAGCAGGCTAGGAAATACGACAATGTAATATGCATCTTTTAAAGTGTTTTAGTTAAGATAACACATATAAATCTTATACGTTCAAAATTACATTAGATTCACATGTCAATTGCGTAAGACAAAGCCTCACCGGGGTCTGGTTCCAGGTATTGTATTGAACTAATCCAAGAGGCAACAGGCATGCTTTCTAAAAATGCATTTGGACTGAGTGCTCTGCAAACAGAGGCCAGTCCATCCTTCTAAAAATGAGGAAATCATCCAAGTCCAAGTCAAGGACAGTAGGTACACACGAGCGGTGCTCTGCTGGCGATTGTCCTGGGGTCCAAGCGCGTGATGGGTACATCTGGCCTGATGAAAAGCCTGATGAAAGAGTGAGTGCACGAAGGAAGGTTTTAAAACGGCAATAGTCACCAGTGTCTCACAGCCCGGGGCTTCACGCGTGAGGCTTCTCTAAATACCTTTTATGATCTGCACAGTGTATTTTGTCCTTATTTTAAGTGCCTCTCACCGACCTCACCTCTTTGTGTTTCGGGGAACACAGCAAACCGGGTTGGTGCATCAGTAACCAACTGATCCGGTGACCTCTGATCCCACCCAGGTACACTTCACTCTTCCCCATCCCTGCCGATCTTGGGGCAATCTGGTAAGTGGAAACCCGGCAGGTGGCCCACCCATTTACAGGCTGGGGGATGAGTCATTGGTTCTGTAGGACCGTGTAGGGGACATGGCATCCGTCCAAGGCGGTGGTGCCCACATGCACACAGGCGGTGACTTCACTGAGGTGTGTTCACCGCTCAGAACACACAGCACGCACCGTGCAAAGTATAAAAAAAATCCGGAATGTCGTGGGGCGCCTGGGTGGCTCAGTCGGTTAAGCATCTGACTTCAGCTCAGGTCATGATTTCATGGTTCATGAGTTCGAAACCTGTGTTGGACTCTGTGCTGACAGCTGAGAGCTTGGAGCCTGCTTTGCATTCTGTGTCTCCCTCTCTCTCTGCCCCTCCCCTGCTTGCACTCTGTCTCTCTTTCTCTCAAAAATAAATAAACATCCAAAAAACTTAAAAACAAACAAAAGACAGTATGTTCCCTTTATAACAAAAAAAAAAAAGTTCTCTTTATAATAAAAATCATAAAAGTAAGACAGTCTGTTTTCCTTACAATAAAATATCCACTATTGAGCCATGAAGATCTTTCACCATGAGCAAACTTCCACATCATAAAATTGCAATCATTGTACAATCTTCCCAAATCACCTCATTTTCACAGGCCTCACTGCAAAAGGAAGTAAGTCACAAAATACCATCGACTCCACCAAAAGTCTGCTAGAACTGATACATGAATTCAGCAAAGTTGCAGGATACAAAATCAATGTACAGAAATCAGTTGCATTCTTACACACTAATAATGAAGCAACAGAAAGACAAATAAAGAAACTGATCCTATTTACAATTGCACCAAGAAGCATAAAATACCTAGGGATAAATCTAACCAAAGATGTAAAAGATCTGTATACTGACAACTATAGAAAGCTTATGAAGGAAATTGAAGAAGATATAAGGAAATGGAAAAACATTCCGTGCTCATGGATTGGAAGAATAAATATTGTTAAAATGTCAAGACCACCCAAAGCAATCTACACATTCAATGCAATCCCAATCAAAATTGCACCAGCATTCTTCTCGAAACTAGAACAAGCAATCCTAAAATTCATATGGAACCACAAAAGGCCTCGAATAGCCAAAGTAATTTTGAAGAAGAAGACCAAAGCAGGAGGCATCACAATCCCAGACTTTAGCCTCTACTACAAAGCTGTCATCATCAAGACAGCATGGTATTGGCACAAAAACAGACACAGACCAATGGAATAGAATAGAAACCCCAGAACTAGACCCACAAACGTATGGCCAACTCATCTTTGACAAAGCAGGACAGAACATCCAATGGAAAAAAGACAGTCTCTTTAACAAATGGTGCTGGGAGAACTGGACAGCAACATGCACAAGAATGAACCTGGGCCACTTTCTTACACTGTGTACAAAAATAAGCTCAAAATGGATGAAAGATCTGAATGTGAGACAGGAAACCATCAAAACCCCAGAGGAGAAAACAGGAAAAGACCTCTCTGACCTCAGCGGCAACAATTTCTTACTTGACACACCCCCAAAGGCAAGCGAATTAAAAGCAAAAATGAACTATTGGGACCTCATGAAGATAAAAAGCTTCTGCACTGCAAAGGAAACAACCAACAAAACTAAAAGGCAACGGACGGAATGGGAAAAGATAATTGCAAATGACATATCGGACAAAGGGCTAGTATCCAAAATCTATAATGAAGTCACCAAACTCCACACCCAAAAAACAAATAATCCAGTGAAGAAATGGGCAGAAAACATGAATAGACACTTCTCTAAAGAAGACATCCGGATGGCCAACAAACACATGAAAAGATGCTCATCGTCACTCATCATCAGGGAAATACAATTCAAAACTAAAATGAGATATCACCTCATGCCAGTCAGAGTGGCTAAAATGAACAAATCTGGAGACTCTAGATGCTGGCAAGGGTGTGGAGAAACGGGAACCCTCTTGCACTGTCGGTGGGAAAGCAAACTGGTGCAGCCGCTCTGGAAAACTGTGCAGGTTCCTCAAAAAATTAAAAATAGACCTACCCCTTGGGGCACCTGGGTGGCTCAGTCGGCTGAGTGTCCGACTTCAGCTCAGGTAATGATCTCATGGTTTGTGAGTTTGAGTCCCACGTTGGACTCTGTGCTGACAGCTCAGAGCCTGGAGCCTGCTTGGGATTCTGTGTCTCCCTCTCTCTCTCTACCACTCCTCTGCTCATGCTCTGTCTCTTCCTCTCTCTCAAAAATACATAAACATAAAAAAATTTTTTTAAGAAAAAATAGGTCTACCCTATGACCCAGCAATAGCACTGCTAGGAATTCACCCAAGGGATACAGGAGTGCTGATGCAGAGGGGCACTTGTACCCCAATGTTTAGAGCAGCACTTTCAACAATAGCCAAACTATGGAAAGAGCCTAAATGTCCATCAACTGATGAATGGATAAAGAAATTGTGGTTTATATACACAATGGAGTACTACGTGGCAATGAGAAAGCATGAAATCTGGCCTTTTGTAGCCACATGGATGGAACTGGACAGTGTTATGCTAGGTGAAATAAGTCATACAGAGAAAGACAGATACCATATGTTTTCAGTCTTATGTGGATCCTGAGAAACTTACCAGAAGACCATGGGGGAGGGGAAGAAAAAAAAGTTAGAGAGGGAGAGAACCAAACCATAAAAGACCCTTAAAAACTGAGAACAGGGGCACCTGGGTGGCTTGGTCGGTTAAGCGTCTGACTTCGGCTCAGGTCATGATCTCACGGTCCGTGAGTTCGAGCCCCGTGTTGGGCTCTGTGCTGACAGCTCAGAGCCTGGAGCCTGTTTCAGATTCTGTGTCTCCCTCTCTCTCTGCCCCTCCCCTGTTCATGCTCTGTCTCTCTCTCTCTCAAAAATAAATACACGTTAAAAAAATTAAAAAAAAACAAACAAACTGAGAACAAACTGAGGGTTGATGGGGGGTGGGAGGGAGGGAAGGGTGGGGGGTGGGCATTGAGGAGGGCACCTGTTGGGATGAGCACTGGGTGTTGTATGGAAACAAATCTGACAATAAATTTCATATTGAAAAATTATATTATATATTATAATACTATAATAATATATTACAAATTATAAACATAAGTTATTGTTATACATAATTATAATGTATTATACTATATATATTTTTTTACTTATTATTGTATTGTATATAATTGTCTTACATATTATGTATTATCATGTGTGTATTTATATATTGTACCTTATTACATATTATCTTATTCTGCATCTATATGAAATTATGCTTATACATTTACATATGTAAAATAATAACATATAATTACATATGTAATAATATTATATGTTATATATAATTATATGATATTATAATATCATATGTATGTATATATGCATATAAATATACATATATACATATGTAATATATGATGTATGGATTATATATCCATACATAATGAGGAGAGAGATGAGGAGAAAGATATATATATATAATGAGGAGAGAGATGAGGCAGAAAAATTTTTGAAGAAATAATGTCCCCGAATAGCTAGAAACCATGAACAATGCAAGCCCCCACCAAGAGGTGAATGGATAAACAGACTGTAGTATATTCATGCAATGGAATCGTACTCAGCAATAAAAAGGAACCAACCACAGATACGTGGACCAATATAGATGCATCTCATTTTCTCACAGAAGATTTTAACAAGAGTATTTATGATGTGATTGCATGTATGTGAAGTCATAGAACAGACAAAACTAACTTTGCTTGCAAAAACATAAAAAAAAAAAGATTGGTTCTTGGTGGAGGGCTGACTGGGGAGGCCGTGCCACTCACTTTTCCGAGTGATGGCAGTTTTCTACACCTTGACGTCTGGGCATCCAATGATCATGAGCATTTGTCCAAATTCATTGAATGGTGCACCCAAGATGGGTGCCTTTTACCGAATGTACGTTTTACCCCAAAGAAAGGACTCTCACAAATAAAATGTGCTTTATTACATAATGAACAGAGGTGGGGGAGGTGAAAGGAACACCATTTAGATTTTTATGTCATTGCATTTCTGACTGAAACACAGTTTTCTGAAAGTCAGGTGTGCATCTTACATTGTCCTGAAGTCCTCACTTTATTTTCAAAAAATTTTTAATGTTTATTTTTGAGAGAGAAAAGACAGAGTGTGAGCAGAGGAGGGGCAGAGAGGGGTGGGGGGGGGGAGATACAGAATCTGAAGCAGGTTCTAGGCTCCTAGCTGTCAGCATGGAGCCTGACGTGGGGCTTGAACCCACGAACCGTGAGATCATGACCTGAGCCGAAGTCGGAGGCTTAACTGACTGAGCCACCCAGACGGCCTTCCCCCCCTTTTTTTCTGAAGTCCTCATTTTTAATTGAACGCAAAGTTCTCTGGAGAATCGAGGAGTGTGAGTAAATACAACCATGCCAAAGTCCTTCTTTGCCATCAAAAAAGTATCTAACACTAGATGCTCACCGGTTGTAAACAAGATGTTGAAAATATCAGCCACTGAGTGATAACAAAAAGGGGAAACCGTGTTGCAAAAACATCAGAAACCTACTGGAAGGCACCGGCAGTAAGGCACGGATGCTAAATTCCATCTTGGCCAATCCAATTCCAGAAATCTTGGTTTTCGCCATAGAAATGATACCAACACTTAAAAAAAAAAAAACAACAAATAAATCAAAGCTGTAGGAGGAAGGCTCGTGTACTTAAAACCTGTGTTATCTGGGCGTGGGATTGTGAGTGCCATCTTGTAGATAGAAGACTCAACCAAAGGTTGGGTGCTGTGCGGAATTTTCCAGATTCGGCCATCTTGGATGGGTCTGTGCCTTCTCCTGGGCACAGCTGGGATTCGTCTTGTCCTCTGAAGCTCCTGCCACTGTTAACAGTCTCTGGTTTCCTCCTGATCAAGCAGGGGCTTCCATCACAAAACAGCAGCAAGTTACCTTGGGTCTCATGTGGATGTGGACCCACCATGTGGACAATGAAAGGCAGACAAAAGGTAGGGGCTGGTGCGTACGGTGCATTTCTTTGGGTGTCTTTGTTCTGCTCCAAGACAATTTGGTCCCAAGGACCGTTGGCCTCGTAGAAAAATCCCAATGTTAATATTCGTGCTCGAAACCCTCAACCATGGCCCCAACAAATCCTGGCGGGATAGGCCCGCCGTGAGTCCTGTTAGTCTCTCAGAATGAATGGCCAGGGGCCACATGATTGGGAGCACTTATACAGGACACAAAGTAAAATCAGGGACCAAGAGTCCGCATGGAATAAATGCTCCTGGGAAAATGAGAGCAAACCCAACACACACACACAAAAACAAAAACAAAAACAAAACAAAACAATCTTAATGGAAAAAGTAGTCACCACTTCAATCATAACAATAAACATGGAGGGGATATAATTACAGAATTTCCTGGGCCATCAACATTGACATCCAACCACACAGATTCCCAGGGAAATAGAGTCAGGCATTTCCTCACTTGAAAAGAATTTGCTTCCCCAGAATAGAAATAAAGAGAAAAACAGAACATTAATAGTATTTTCTAGCCAGGGTCAAAAACAGACCCTTGAGAAGAAGTGGTGGTGGGGGGTGGGGTCATGATTGGGACAAAAGGTTTAAAGCAAAGGAATTTGAGGAATGACGTTGAAGACTTCAGGTGCAGGAATGACTAGCTTCCCTTCATTTTTAGAGTCCTAGCAGGAACAATGTCTGAGGAGTTCAGAACTTTTCCAGATCGCATACACTGAGCACATGAGGTCCTAATGCCCAAAAAGGTTTTCCCATTTTCTGACTTCTCTGACCGTGTTTTCTCAAATCCTCCAAGGGTCTACACTCAAAATAAACAGGATTGCATACAATCCCGCACGTTGCAAAATAAGGTGAGTCCTCGGTCGCCACTGTAAAGTGCTCTGGGGGCCATTCCAAGTGCTCTGGGAAGCAACGCACATGGGAGATGTTCGCAGAGGGGTTCCGTGGCCACCCGAGGCCGCCCCGAGGCTCAGGAGTACAGCCCGCTTTGGAGAAAGACCTACGCCCAGACTTGATTCAGCTGCATCTGCCTGCTTTCTCCTTCTGCTCATCACAAAGACACGGAATAACATCAGATCGCAGACTTGGAAACAGACCTCAACAACACCTGGTCTTGCTTTTCCCCCAGGGCACTTCAGATTTACCCCTTATTCTGTGTGCACCCATGGAGACACCTGGCGTCTTGCACCTGTTTGCACAGTTAGGGACCATGAAAGGCAGAACAGAACAAAACAAAACGAACAAACAAAAAACCCCCCAAACAACCAAACAAACTGCACCAAAACTGAAAAACCAAACAACCAAAGAAACCACAAACCAAAACACAAAACACAAAACACAAAAGTTCTGCAATGTTCTGAAAGCAAAACACAAAAGTTCTGCAATGTTCACTGTCTGGAATTTTTTCAAAAAATTTTTCAAATGTTTATTTATTTTTGAGAGAGAGAGAGAGAGAGAGAGACAGAGCGTGAGCAGGGGAGGAGCAGAAAGAGAGGGAGACACAGAATTCGAAGCAGGATCCAGGCTCCAAGCTGTCAGTACAGAGCCCGATTTGGGGCTTGAAGTCATGAACCACGAGATCATGACCTGAGCTGATACCAAGAGTCTGAGGCTTAACCGACTGAGCCACCCAGGCACCCCGAGCATCATGTGTTCAAGATCCGTCCATGTGACAGCACCCCTCCACACTCGGATCCTTTTCCCGGCTGAGAAATACTCCCCCGTACGGATGAACACATTTCCCCAAAACCACACCTTGGAGTTCACCCCAGTTTTCTGTCCGATTTCTTTCAGGATTTGCCAGCACGTCGTGACTCACTTGCCCTGTGAGCATTTTCCAGAATCTGAATTTTTAACAGGTGCCTCAGATTTTTTGTGTGTGTGTCTTCTGTAGCCACTCTGGATCTCACCTCTAGGACACACGCTTTAAAACAGTCTCTCCGGGGCGCCTGGGTGGCGCAGTCGGTTAAGCGTCCGACTTCAGCCAGGTCACGATCTCGCGGTCCGTGAGTTCGAGCCCCGCGTCAGGCTCTGGGCTGATGGCTCGGAGCCTGTTTCCGATTCTGTGTCTCCCTCTCTCTCTGCCCCTCCCCCGTTCATGCTCTGTCTCTCTCTGTCCCAAAAATAAATAAAAAAACGATGAAAAAAAAAATTTATAAAACAGTCTCTCCAGACGGGTAGGGGAAACATCCGTGTGCTTGCTCAGCTGGGCTCGGCGTTTGTGGCCTTGCCGGTCAGTGAAACACCGGAACGCCCCCTCCCCTCCACCAGGTCCCTTGGCCGCCACACTCCCAACCACACGACGCTGTAAGGGCCAATATTCGGGCCCCATACCCTATGCTTCCATATAGAAGTTGAGACCCTTGAGCAACATACTAATTCCCCACCCCACTCTGCTCACCCCTCACCGCACACCCCCTCTGATCCGGGGGGCCAGGCTCAGACCTTGCTTGTCGCCTGACCACTAGGCTCGAGGTCCCCGCCAGCTTGCGGGATTATTCCAACAAGACTACCACACCCTCCCACCAGGACCAGGGCCGCGTGGTGCTCCTGTTCCTAAAATGCCTGGAGGCTCACTGTCCTCACGTGCAAACTCACGTGTCTACCAAGCAGACTGCAGGCACCGTTTATATCCACCATTATTGCATTCTGCCCCCCCCCACTTTATTTTTTATTTCTTTATTTTATAAGTTTGCTTATTCATTTTGGAAGAGAGAGAGAGATTGAGCATCAGCAGGGGAGAGGCAGACAGCAAGGGAGAGAGAGAGAGAATCCCAAGCAGTCTCCACGCCCGGTGCGGAGCCTGAGGCCAGACTCGATCTCAAAGACCGTGACAGCATGACCTGAGCCGAAATCGAGAGTCAGTCGCTTAGCCGACTGAGCCACCCAGGCGCCCCCCTCCCCACCCCCGACTTTAAAACAAGGAAAACTGTAAACACAGTCTGGTGCCCTTAGGGTTATCATGAGGTCCTTGCACTGCGCACACAGCACGTGCGGGAGGGGGTGGCCGCAGGACAACCACACGGGAGCCCCGTTCTGCCTCACCGTCTTCCCACAGAGGGTTTCAGCCTTGGGGTTGTGCCTTCCTCTTCGGGCCCAGATCGACCCACCTGCAAGCAGTGGGGCCCGCGGCTCCTCAAACGGTCGGGAATCTCTAGACCACGCTGTAGCAGGCCAGCCAGTGGCCGGGCCCGCGTCCCTGCGGCAGCCGTGAGCGTGCATCGTCACCCGGCACAGGGGACTCTGCAGACGTCACTTAGCCATGCACCTGAAAATAGGCAGGTAATCCTAGATTAACCTGCTCAGACCGTTCTAATCCCACGAGCCCTCAAAAGCAGACAACCTTGTCCAGCTGGAGGCACAGAGATACGGCAGAGGGCAAGGGGCACGCATTGCAAGAAGAGGGGTCTGGGGGACACCCGCCGGGACCAGAGAGGGGCCTCCAGGAGCCCAGGGTTGCCCCCTGCCGACGGCCCCCGAGAGCTCGTGCTCATCCTTGTCCGGGGGATGCCCGCAGGGACCCAGTGGGTGGACGCCCCAGTTTGGACCCCAGGAGACCTTGAGTGGAACCAGTGTCTCGTTTCGAGCAGTTGCATTTGGGGTGATTTATTGCAAGTGTGGTAAAAACCAGATTGAAGAAGCTTCTGTGTCTTCCAGATCAGGAAGGTGACTGGGGGGGGGGTGGTCCCCTAAAAGCACTGCAGGACGCATCTGGGGCTGCGGAAACCTCACGATACGGCACTTAGGGGAGACTGGACAAGAGGAGAGGAGGGGACCACATGCCTGTCCTGGCTGCTTTTGCACAAACGCTGAGAAATCCCGCTGCTCACTGGTGAACCCCGGGTTCCACACCCTCGTCGTTTTCACGCTGTGAGCCACAAACTGCCCACCCCACACGGCAGGGGCTGCTGTGGGGAACAGGGCACAGGTGACAGGTACGGTGACTCTCCCCGATGGTCTATGCTGGGTGTACCTGGCCGAGCAGGGCAGGCCCATATACTCTGGTCCCGCAGGGCATCCCGGGAAGGCTTCTGGGCCTCAGTTTCCTGATCTGCAGCACAGAAGGTTGCAAAGGCCAGAAGAAACCTTCCGAACCCGGCTGGGGGTTGCAGGAAGTTGCTGTGTGTCCCTGGCATCTTAGAATCGCATGGAAAGCCAGTCCAGGTGGCCGGAGTGAAAGGGTGCCCCCTGCAGTCAGGCCTGGGGGGGGGGATCCACCTCCTAGGGGAGGGAGTCCTGGGAGATCCCGGGTCCTGGTGGGGGTCTGGGATCTGGAGGGTTATGGACAGGTGTGGGACCCGGTGGTCTCTCCTAGTGTGTGTGTGTGTGTGTGTGTGTGTGTGTGTGTGTGTGTGTAAGAGATTCTAATCTGCATTCAGGTGGCTGTTGGCATTGAGGGCAATATGAGTGGGGGTCTTGGGTTCTGGCGGTATTGAGGTCCTTGTGGGGTAGCCGGGTTTAGGTGTCCATCGTGGTGGGGGGGGTTCTGGGTAGGGGTCTGTGGGGGAATCTCAGTGAAACTCCAGTGATCCCAACACGGGTCTGGGGGGGGGGGGGGGCTCAGGTGGGTCCAGGCAGGACTGTGACCAGAAGCAGCATAGGGAGTCCCCAGCCACAATGTGTGGGGATGTGTGATTCCAGTGGGGTCTGCTGGGAGTCCCTGCGGGAGTCGGTGGGGGCCTGCGGGGGTCCTCATAGGACTTTTGTGGTCTGGTAGGGGTCTGGGTGAGGGTCCCTGATTTGAGTGGGGGTCTGGATGGGGGAGTGTGAGGTCTGGGCAGGGATTCATTCATGTGCATGTCCATGTAGGGTTTTGCACTGTGGAGGAGTGTTGGGTGGGGGCAGGGTCCCGGGGTCTGGAAGGGGTCCCTGGGCAGGACTTCCAGGTTCTGGGAGAGGTCTCTGGTCTGGGCAGGGGCCCCCGGGCTGGGGTAGGGTGGGTGGTGCTGTCTGGGTGGGGTCTCTAATCCTACCTCTGGGCAGGGTCCCTAGGTGGGTGACCCGGGTCCAGGAGGGATCTGGAAGGAAGTCCCGGGCAGGGGTCCTAGTCCCGGATCTGGGGTTCAGGCGGGGGCCCTGTGCAAGGCTCCACCGGGGGTTCCTGGGCCAGGGTATGGTGTATGGGGACCCATGGACCGGGAGAGGGGAGAGGTCCATGGGTGCGGTCCCCTCGTGGGGTTCTGGCATCTGGGTGGGGTTCGGGTCGGGGGTCTTGGGCCTGCGAGGCAGTCACTGGGTAGGGGTTGGGGGTCCGGATGGGGATCTCTGGTCTAGCATCCGGGCTGGGTCCCTACCAAGTGACAGACACAGGGTCCCTGGGCAGAGTCCGGCAAGGCCAGGAAGGGGTCCCCGGCTGGGGTCCGGGATCTGGTCGGGGTCGCAGGATGAAGGGAGGGGTCGGGGTAGCGGTGGAGTTTCCGGGGAAGGGGTCCAGGGTCCAGGCAGGGTCAGGCAGGGTGTTTGGGGAGGGGGTCCGGAGGCGGAGTCGGGGAGGCACCAGGCGGGGATCCAGGGTGTGGGCCGGTGAGGGAGGAGTCTCGGAAGGGGGGCAAGAGTCCGGGCAGGGGTCCAGGGTCCCGATCTGGTTCCGGGCAGGGGTCCATGGTCAGGCAGGGCTCTCGGGCCGGGGTCCAGGGTTGGGTTCGGGTCAGGGAGGGGTTCCCAGGCGGGGGTCCGGGGTGTGGGCAGGTCCCCAGGCGGGGTTCCGGGGTCATGGCAGGGTCCCCGGGGCGGGGTGGGGGTGGGGGGTGTTGGGACGGGGGTCCAGGGTCCGGCAGGGTCCGCGGGTGGGGGTCCGGGGTCAGGGCGGTTACCCGGGGTCTGGGCCTCTGGCGGGGGCCCCCGGCGGGGTTTGGGGTTCGTGGGTCGCGTCGGGGTGAGGGCGGGGGCCCCGGGCGGGGGATGGGGGGCGGGGTCCCGGGGCGGGGGTCCGGAATCGGGGGTTGGGTCGGGGTCAGGGAGGGGGCCCGGGGTCAGGGCGGGGACCCCAGGCGGGGGGCGGGGGTCAGGTCCGGGTCAGGGCGGGGGTTGGGAGTCGGGTCGGGGTCACGGCGGGGGTGCCTGGCGGGGGTCGGGGGTTGGGCGGGGTCCCTGGCGGGGTTCGGGGGTTGGGTCGGGGTCAGGGCGGGGCCCGGGGTCGGGTTGGGGCCTCGGGAGGGGGTCGGGGGGGGGGGGTTGGGGCGGGGTCCCTGGCGGGTTTCGGGGGTCGCGTCGGGGTCAGGGAGGGGTGTCGGGGCGGAGGCCCCGGGCGGGGGGCGGGGGTCGGGGGTCAGGGGTGGGGGGTCGGGTCGGGGTCACGGCGGGGGCCCGGGGTCGGGTGCGGGCCCCGGGAGGGGGTCGGGGGGGTTGGGGCGGGGTCCCTGGCGGGGTTCGGGGGTCGCGTCGGGTCAGGGAGGGGGGTCGGGCGGGGGCCCCGGGCGGGGGAGGTCGTGGGCGGGGGGGGGGGGGGGGAGGTCGGGGCGGGGTCCCGGCTCCCGGGCCGGGGCGGGCGCGGAGGGCGGGCCGCGCGGGCGCGTTTCCGCCGGCCGGTGTCGCGCCGGGTCCCGGGGGCGGGCGGCGGCGGCGGGCGGCGCGGAAGCGGCGGCCGGGCAGCCATGTCGCCTTTGTCTGCGGCGCGGGCGGCCCTGCGGGTCTACGCGGCGGGCGCGGCGGTGGTGTTGGCGCAGCTGCTGCGGCGCTGCCTCGGGGGCTTCGCGGAGCCAGGTCAGCGGGGCTGGGGGGGAGGGGGCGGCGCGCTCGTCGCTCGGCGGGGCCTGGGGGGGGGGGGGTCGGGGTGGGGAGGCGCGGGCGGGCCGGCTGCAGGGGGGAGGCGCGCGGCGCGGCAGGCCGGGGCGGGGCGGGGGGCGAGAGGGCCCCGGGGCTCCTCGCTGCCGCCGGGCCGGGGCCGGGGTCTCCCGGAAGCACCCCCCCCTCCCCCGCTCCCCGGCCCTGGGGCTGCCGTGCGCGCCGCCGGGGGTCCCCGCGGGGACGGGGCGCGCGGGGCCGCCCCGGAGGTGCCCCCTTCCCCTCCCCCAGCCCCGGGCGCGGCGGCGGCGGCGGCGGCGGCGGCCTCTTCCCGGAAGGCCTGGCTGGGGCCCGCTCGGTGCCCGCGCCCGGAACAGCGCCCCGCTGCGCCCGGAGCTCCGGGTCGGGACCCGCCGGCGCGCCGGGCAGCGCTGGGGACCGGCCGCGTGGCCGCGGACCCCGTCGCCGGGAGGCCCCGGTGCGCGCGCGGCCTCACGGGGACCCGGGGCCCCCCCTCCGGCGGGTCCGCACGGGCCGCGGGTTATTTTTAGGCCACAGAGGAGTCCTTTCCCAAACACGGCACTCGCCGGGAGCTGGGCTAGTGCGCTACCTTGCAGTCCGTACCCCCGGCTCTGCTGCCGCCTGCGCCGGGGGTCCCAGGGAGCTGTGCCAGTCCCTGGAGCACCCCGCAGGACCCCCACCCCCCGCCCCACACCCCGAGACGCGCCACACGGAGAGCAGAGCGTGTGTTGTCGCCAAAATACAGCTGAGCCTTGAACGATTCCGGCCTCAAGCGTGCAGTTTCACCCACATGCGAGTTTTCTGGGGTTTTGCGTTTGTGTTTGTGTTTGTTTTTGTTTTGCACAATGACACCACACCACTCCGAGTGCGTTTTCTCTCCCTTCCCATTTTCTTAATCACCTTTCCTTTTCTGTAACTTCCTTCATTGGAAGAACACAGCGTCTTCTACTTGATACACAAAGTAGGGGCCAGCGCGCCGTGCCTGGGACCCGTGAGGCGCCGGGTCCACACTCACGAACTGTGTGCGAAGCCGCAAGTTCCGAGCCGGTTTTCCAGGCTGGGGGCACTTGGCCCCCGCTCACCCCCACGTTGTTCAAGATCCAACTGTACTTTTCAGTTCCGCCCTCTAGCCGCTAACGGAGGGGAGGGGAGGGGGGGGGGCTCTGGGTCAGACCCTGAGAGTCTCAGCTGTGAGTAGGAAGAAGAGATTGTTTTCAGGGAGCCCCACCCTCCCCAACCTACACTCAGGGAAGTGAATCTTTGATTTTTACCTGAGTTTTACGTCGTCTGATACACTGGAGTTTGGTATTTTCTAACACATTTATAGGCAGTAGAAGCCAAGGCAGCGGAGGTGGGGGGTGACGAGCCAGCCAGTACTGGGAAGTCAACTGGTGTCTTTTAAATCAGCTTGGGCACAGTGACGAGCTACGGGCAAGCCGCCCCAAGTTGTAGGATGTGGTGGCTTCTGTGTTTCCATGTGATTTCGCTTTTAGACGGGCCCCTATCTAAGGCTCTGTTGCCTGTGTAGGAGCCCATCCACGGGGTTCCCAGAAAAGACAGGTTCAATCTGGCAAAGGGATTTGAACTTGCGTGTTTCAAGAACTTGTTTCTGTGTGTTGGAGCTGACGGCTTGGTCTGGTCTTTCCACTTGTTGATTAAAAAAAAAACAAACAAACCAAAAAAAAAAAAAAAAAAAACGGTGAAAATACAAGCCAGTCCTGAAGTCACATGTCCGCCAGAGGAGTCCTTATCTGTGCCCCAGAACTGGATCGTTACATATAAAGATGAACTTTTTCCTGGTGGCCCCACGTGAACCCCCCCGCCTGTCTGTGCGTTAGAGACAATGTTAGATACTGTGGGAAGAGGGGGTCTCCTCTGAGGTCTGCTGGTTGCCTGTTGCCCACGCCTTGCTGTGCCTTTTAAACCTTTTGTGATCTTCTCCTCCCCAGACCGCACCTTTGAAGGAGAGCCAGTGAACTTTGTCCTGGGGGCCTCGAGCTAAACAGTAAAAAGCTGAGTGTTTTTGTGTGAACTCAGACCAGGAGGTGGCTCTTGTACCTTTTGTTTATTTGTTTTATTTTTTAATGCTTATTTATTTATTTGTTATTTTTGGGGACAGACAGAAAGAGCATGAGCAGGGGAATGGCAGAGAGAGAGAGAGAGAGAGAGAGAGAGAGAGAGAGAGAGAGAGAATTATAGAATCGGAAGCAGGCTCCAAGCTGTCAGCACAGAGCCCACCGCGGGGCTCGAGCCCACGCACCGTGAGATCATGCCCTGAGCCGAAGTCGGACGCTTAAGCGATGGAGCCAGCCAGGCACTTGTCTCTTGCACGTTTTATAAAAGGGGTTACACGTGGCAGGCATGATGTCTGATGTCATTCAGACTGTATGCGGGTAAGAAATAAAGAGCTAAGAGGTGAGCGGTCCTGCCTGCTAACATTTCTCAATTTCTTAAAATTGATCCACAAACAAGATCGTTACAGACTCAGGAATGAATGTTGGTCATGTCTTTTTAGAGAAGGCGTACCAACAAACCGAGTTCCCATGAGATAGTCTCATTTCCAGATTTTTTGTGTGGTCAACCCTGGCCAGACGGCCCATCACATGCTGAGGTGTATCTATCCGTCATATCTTAAAAATACACGATTATTATTATTATTATTATTATTATTATTATTTTACCGCATTTAATATCCCAATGTCATCCCAACGCCCAAGCACTGGCCTCAAACCTTCCGGAAATTGCCGTGTTGTCTGGGGACACCTGCTCACATTGGCACCATCAACGGAGGGTTTGTCTGTTGCAAATTAACACGTCTCGATGCATCAGTGAGTTTTGAAAAGGAGAGAAAATCGACTTGATGTGTTTCAGGGCGCTGTTCTGATATTGCAGAAAATTCTTAAAAATTCTGTTTGGGGGGCGTCTGTGTGGTTCAGTCGGTTGAGCGTCTGATTTCAGCTCAGGGCATGATCTCACGGTCTGTGGGTTTGAGCCCTGCGTTGGGCCGGATTCTGTGTCTCCCTCTCTCTCTGTCCCTCCACCACCCATGCTCTGTCTTTCTGTCTCTCTCTCAAAAGTAAATAAACGTTAAAAAATGCATACATAAAATCACAGAAGCCAATGATCTGTTATTAGCAGTGACACAGTTTTTTCAGTTGAAAAAAAATAAGGACATTTCTCCAGGAGGCAAAGTAGGCTAGCGACTGTCGCGGCCCTGTGTTCGGTGTTGGCCATTCGCTGGTCTCTTGAGTGCCGGGACTTCTGGAAGGTGGCAGGCTCTGTGTCCACTGCTCTCCCCTACCCCTCGGGATGTGCTGTTTGGGAAGGATACTGACCACTCTCTGAAAAAGGCAAGAGCTTGCGGTCCCCCGGGGGGGGGGGGTTCTTGGGGACGGTCCCCCAGAGGTCCTTGGAGTATGAGGTCCCCCAGAGGTCCCGCCAGTATGAGCTGTGAAAGGCGGACTTGAAGAAACCTTTACAGGTGGCCGTGTCGGCATGGATGTCATAGACCGCGGAAGGCAGCCCTGCCCGGTGGCCTTCCAGGGGCTCACGGGAAGCTGTCACCTGCTGTCCTGGGCCGCGGGGGGCGGGGAGGGGGAGGGAGGCTGAGTTTCTGACCTAGCTGTGTGCACCAAGGGGAAGAAACCAACTAGAAGACCCGCCCGCCCACAGGCCCTGCTTGGGATGCCGCCGGGATTGTGTGCAACCCTCGGTCGGGGTCTCCTGACCTCATTCCGCTAAATTAAAGACACGTGTTCTAACGAAGATGACGCGGCAGGAAGACTGGACACCTGGGACACCCACATGGTGTTCCTTGGGTCCGACGTTCCCCTTCCGGAACCAGGGTGCCGCACTGTTCGCGGATCCTTGACTGTCCACCTGACCTGGAGACTCCGCGCCCCGTATCTTGGCTCCTTACCTGGAGCGGGTCACAGCTGTGGTGCCCTCTATGCCGCCCGGGGACCATAATGCCCCGTCCGGGGTATTGTGACGTCTTCCTGAAAATCCTCAGGCAGGCCAGCGTGGAGGGGCGTGCCTGCCTGTGAGGACGCGGGGGCCTTCGTGGCATGGTGTTGACACTCAGTATCTTTTAAAGTTTCACCTTTGTCCTAGGACTGTCCTGGGTCAGCCTTACCTAAGTGCCGCTGGCTTACAATGTCAGAAATCCATCCTTTCCCAGCTCTGGAGATCAGATTCTGAGATCCAGGTGGGGCGGGACCACTGAGAACCAGGCAGGGCAGGGCTGGTGGGATCCAGGGAGGGCAGGACCCCTGAGATCCAGGCAGGGGCAGGGCCGCTGAGATCCAGGAGGGGCAGGGCCACTGAGATCCAGGCAGGGCCACTGAGATCCAGGCAGGACAGGGCCGCTGAGATCCAGGAGGGGCAGGGCCACTGAGATCCAGGAGGGGCAGGACCACTGAGATCCAGGCAGGGCAGGGTCACTGAGATCCAGGCAGGGCAGGGTCACTGAGATCCAGGCAGGGCAGGGCCACTGAGATCCAGGGGGGGCAGGACCACTGAGATGCAGGCCAGTCTGAGCCCACTCCCTCCAGAGGCTCTAGGGGAGGGTCCTTCCTGCCTTTTCCACTTCTGGGGGCTCCTGGCGTCCCTGGACTTGAGGCTGTGTCTCTCCCATGACCTCTTCTTGACATCCTTCACCTAATCATAGCGGGGTCCTATTTCAAATGTGGTTCCATTTCCAGGTTCTGGGAGTACCCGCATTTCGGTGGGAGGTCTGGTCTTCGGTTTCCTGTGCACCCTGAGATTTTGTTCTGACCACGTCTCCAATACTCAGAAAATGCCTGATTGGTGTAGTTTGCCTTGTGACGCCCTGAGCACTTTATGGTGGGTTAAAACATTGCAGACCTAACAGAGACCTTTCGACAGAACCCAGCTGCCCTTTTGGGCATCTGTGCCCTGACTGGCGGCTCCAAGAGGCCAGACTTCTGGGGCTTCAGGGACGGCGGGCGCCCTGGGGCCTGCCTCCTAGGTCATGAAAACCTCCCCCCCCCGAGAGCCTGGCGTTGCTGGACCCGGGCACAGCAAATGCATATTTCTGCGCACAGGGGGGCATTTTGAGAAGCTCCCGGAATCACGATGTCCGTTCCTGCCCCCACGACGTTCCCGATCACGGACGTGCCCGAGCTCAAAAGGGAGTGTGCCATGTTCCCAAAGGCGTCGCTTTAAACTGTGAAATTTGGAGGACAAAAAAACCAAAAAAAAAAAATTGCTATGCCTGTTAGGCAACGTAAAGGCTCTCCTGTCGAAAGTGAAATCCTGTGTTTGTTTCCTGGACGCCGTGCGCCTCTCGTCCTCGCTCCCAAAACGAGGCTTGAGCAGGCGGTGGTGGTGGGTCCTCCGGGGTCCTTGGGGACGTGGGCTTCCGCACGCAGCGAGCAGTGTCCCCGAGAGTGACCCCTCCCGGCAGGTGCCCGGTTGGCGGATGCGGTAGCACAGGAAACCATAAACAGCCAACGTGAGGAAGGAGCTATGAGGACAGAGAAACCCACAGACGTGCATGTTCTCAGACGCGCGGAGGCGTCCCTGCACGTGGGACTGAGCTGCGGGAAGAGAGCACTCAGCCCAGCTGCGCGAGCGAGCCCCCTCCGCTTTGCCAAAGCCACGCACGCCCTGGTCGGGTCCCCGTGCCCCGCGGCCTGCAGACCGCGTGCTCGCTCCCTCTTCGCCCGTGCCTGGGTCCCTTCTCACGCTGTGTTTGTCTTCCCGGCTCCCAGCAGGTGCGCAGGAATGAGTGGAGGCCCCCCAGGCGGGCCGCGGCACAGAAGCCATGGAGGCGAAGGGCCTGGACCCGTCCCAGACGGACCTCAAGTTGGTGGCCCACCCGCGCGCCAAAAGCAAAGTGTGGAAGTACTTTGGCTTTGACACGAACGCCGAGGGATGCATCCTGCAGTGGAAAAAGATATACTGTCGCATCTGCATGGCTCAGATTGCCTACTCCGGGAACACCTCCAACCTGTCCTACCACCTGGAGAAGAACCACCCCGACGAGTTCTGCGAGTTCGTCAAGAGCAACACGGAGCAGATGCGCGAGGCCTTCGCCACCGCCTTCTCCAAGCTGAAGCCCGAGGCCTCCCAGCTGGCCCCGCAGGACACGCTGGCCGCCAAGGCCGGCCACGGCCACGAGAGCAAGCGGCAGCAGGAGCTCACGGCCGCTGTGCTCGGCCTCATCTGCGAGGGCCTGTACCCCGCCTCCATCGTGGACGAGCCCACCTTCAAGGTGCTGCTGAAGACGGCCGACCCCAGGTACGAGCTGCCCAGCAGGAAGTTCGTGTGCAGCAAGGCCATCCCCGAGAAGTACGGCGTCGTGCGCGAGGCCGTCCTCAAGGAGCTGGGCGACACCTCCTGGTGTGGCATCTCCACTGACATGTGGAGGAGTGAGAACCAGAACCGGGCGTACGTGACGCTGGCCGCCCACTTCCTGGGCGGCGGGGCCCCCGGCTGCCTGTCCGTGGGCTCCCGCTGCCTGAAGACGTTCGAGGTCCCCGAGGACAACGCGGCCGAGTGCATCACCCGGGTCCTGTACGAGGCCTTCATCGAGTGGGGCATCAGCAGCAAGGTGTTCGGGGCCACCACGGACGGCGGCAAGGACATCGCCAAGGCGTGCTCCCTGCTGGACATCTCGGTCCAGATGCCCTGCCTGGGCCACACGTTCAACGCGGGCATCCAGCGTGCCCTGCAGCTGCCCAAGCTGGCCGGGCTGCTCGGCCGCTGCTGCAAGCTGGTGGAGTACTTCCAGCAGTCCGCGGTGGCCACGTACATGCTCTACGAGAAGCAGAAGCAGCAGAACGTGGCTCCCTGCATGCTGGTCAGCAACCGCGTGTCCTGGTGGGGCAGCACGCTGGCCATGCTCCAGCGCCTGAGGGAGCAGCAGTTCGTCATCGCCGGCGTGCTGGTGGAGGACAGCAACAACCACCACCTGATGCTGGAGGCGGCCGAGTGGGCCACCGTCGAGGGCCTGGTGGACCTGCTGCAGCCCTTCAAGCAGGTGGCCGAGATGCTGTCCGCCTCCAAGTACCCCATCATCAGCATGGTGAAGCCCCTGCTGCACATGCTGCTGAACACCACCCTCAACATCAAGGAGACCGACTGCAAGGAGGTGAGCATGGCCAAGGAGGTGATCGCCAAGGAGCTGTCCAAGACCTACCAGGAGACGCCGGAGATCGACATGTTCCTCAACGTGGCCACCTTCCTGGACCCCCGCTACAAGCGTCTGCCCTTCCTGTCCGCCTTCGAGAGGCAGCAGGTGGAGAACAGGGTGGTGGAGGAGGCCAAGGGGCTTCTGGACAAGGGCAAGGAGGGCGGCTACCGGCCGGCGGAGGACAAGATGTTCACGCTGCCCGAGGAGCCCCCGGTCAAGAAGCTGGTGCTGGCGTCCACGCCGCCGCCCAGCAGCGTCATCAACAGCATGCTGGCCGAGATCTTCTGCCAGACGGGGGGCGCGGAGGACCAGGAGGAGTGGCACGCGCAGGTGGTCGAGGAGCTGAGCAACTTCAAGTCGCAGAAGGTGCTGGGTCTCAACGAGGACCCGCTCAAGTGGTGGTCCGACCGCCTGGCCCTGTTCCCCGTGCTGCCCAAGGTGCTGCAGAAATATTGGTGCGTGGCGGCTACCCGCGTCTTCCCGGAGCGGCTCTTCGGCTCGTCCGCCAACGTGGTCAGCGCCAAGAGGAACCGCCTGGCCCCCGCGCACGTGGACGAGCAGGTCTTCCTGTACGAGAATGCGCGCAGCGGCGCGGAGGCCGAGCCCGAGGACGAGGACGAGGGCGAGTGGGGCCTGAACCATGAGCACATGTTCCCCCTGGGCGACGCCGTGCACGCCGGCTTCTTTGGCATCAGGGACAGCGGCTTCGTGTAGATGCCGCGGCGGGGGCGGCGGCGGGGGGGGGGGGGGCGTCACCACGAAGCTGACCCTGGATGCGTGCTCCGCTGTAAATACCCACGGTGCGCACCTGCGCGCATGCGCGTGCGCGGCCGGTGCCGTCACCAACGCAGGCGCAGGACGCAAACGCGCGGCTGTGCGCATCCAGGAGCAGCCACTCCGCGCGTTTCCTGGGAGAGCCTCCATGCGCCCCAGCGGAAGGGCACAAATCAACTAGGAAACTTCTGGAAGCCCCTTTACCCACCCGCTGGCTGGATGCTGATTGCAACTGTAAAGCCCCAGAGATCCCCAGCCAGGAGGGGAAGGGGGACAGGCTCCTTTCTCTTGCCACCCCCAAGGACGGAGTACTCCCGACCCAGAGAGTTTGGGATAATCCCCAGGCATGGGGAAAAAGAAAAAAAGAAAGAAAAAAATCAAAGCTCCCATGTCCTTCCGTCGCCAGACGCCGTCATACAAGGACTTTACACATCTGGGGCCCTGATGCACTCACGTTTACTCTCCAATTGACCTTGGCACCTTGCGTGCGGGCTGGAAGGATGCGCGCGCTCTTTCAGCCCAAGCGCCTCCTGTTTGCAAGACAGACCGGCTCTAGGTTTCGTGCGATGCGTTCCAAAGGCGCGTGGGCGGCAGTCGCGTCCCCAACAGCAGGGAGAGAGGTGTTTTGTGCCTTTCCCACGGGCGTCTCTGCCCCCTCGTGCCCCCATGCGCTTTGTGGGCGTGGTTCTTTCTAAGCCCTGCACCGCCGGCAGCTTCAGCCCTGCCCGTGGCTGTTTGTGTGTGTGTCTGTGCGATGCTTCCAAGGGCTGGTTTCTCCACCGTGTTTCTCAGGATGTGAATGAGGCCCCCGCACCCTTCCAAGCCCTGCTTGTACAGAATACCAGGGGCTTGCATGTACCCAGAGTGATTTAATGGGAATCCGGGGCAAGGGACCCTTCCGTTCTGTCTTTTAAACTCGGCACCGTGAGGGCTCCCCCCCCCCCCCCCCCATTTAAAAAGAAAACAAAACAAAAAACAAAAAAACTACCACTGGGTACTTAAGGGTCGCTGTGGCTCAACAGGCAAGCTGCTGGCGACATTGTGCAGGGCCCCGACTTCTGAGAGCGTCACGGTCGATCACCAACCGGGATTGGTCCGTGTCCTCTGGGAGGTGACTCCCCCCCCCCCCACCCCGTCTACAGGCCCAGGCTTGTATCTTGACACCAACAACTGACTATGAGCCTTCCCCACGGGATTTCTTTCTTTCCTTTCTTTCCTTTTTCTTATTTAACGCTTTGGAATTTGACTCTTGTTGAATAAACCGGAGAAACAAATGAGCTGCTAATGAATTTGTCTGATGTGTGTTCATCACGAAAGAAGCAGTCGAACCACAAGGGAGGCGTTGGTTGGTTTGTTTAAGGGATTTTCTGGCCCTCGAAGAATGAGTTCACTGTGCTTTGTTCTGAAGTCCTTGGAGATGAGAAAAGGTGTGGTCCCCTCTGGATATTTGTGCATCCCAATTATGTGTGTGAATAAAGCCGCCACCTGGTGACGTGATGCCAGGAGGAGCAGGCATTTGCCTTTTCCTTCACTGGGTTGGCTTAGGAGGCAAATGGTTTTGTTTATTTATTTTTGAGAGAGAGAGAAAGAGACAGACAGAGCATGAGCAGATGAGGGGCAGACAGAGACGAAGACACAGAATCGGAAGCAGGCTCCAGGCTCCGAGCCGTCAGCACAGAGCCCGTCCTGGGGCTTGAATTTGTGAACTGTGAGATCATGACCTGAGCCGAAGTTGGTTGCTTAACCAACTGAGCCACCCAAGCGACAGACAACAACAAAAAAAATTTTTTTTTTGCACACACACGTATTAAGTTGAGGCCCCTTTTTAGTCTTGTGAACCTGCCCACTGCATCGTGTTCCCTGGGATGCACATCTGTCTCTGTGTGTCCCCGGTGGGCACTGTGGGGGTCCGTGAGCACTGCTTATGCGCACACAGCCCCCAGCCTATCTGCACTCTCTTGTCTGGGTCTACACAGCACATCTGGGTTTATGCTTGCATCTTCTAAAGCCCTAAGTCTGACCTGGGTTTGTTGTTTTTTTTTTTTATCTTTGGTTCTTTTTTTTTTTTTTCTTTTTTTTCTTTTTCTTTTCTTTTCTTTTCTTTTCTTTTCTTTTCTTTTCTTTTCCTTTTCTTTTCCTTTCCTTTCCTTCTCTTTTCTTTTCTCTTCACTTTTCTCTTTTCTTTTCTCTTTTTCCTTGTTCGTCTTCTGCAGGAGGGCGTCATTTTAACTCTGTTTTATAACAGCCCCAAGAAGGCTGAGAAAAGGAGCCAGAGTGAACCCTGTGCACCTGTGACCCTGTGTGTGCACAGATGGTGTGCGCAAGTCTCCCATCCATTGTGTGTCTCTTGTGTGAAACAGTCTGGCCCTTCTGACTGGGTTTGTACTGCTTACAAACGTAACAGCCACGTATGAACACAGACACTATCCTTGCTCGTGCTGGGCAGGGACAGGGGTCTAACAAGGAATGGGCTGCCCACCCTTTGCCCGAGGGCTGCAGTGGGCTCGTCCTCGATGCTGGGCTCCTGGAGCTCACCACCTGTGCGTCCTCTGCTGGGGTCAAGGCACAGGGAAGCTTTTCTTCCCTGTGTGGTGGCGATGTGCAAGACTGCTTATCTGTGGTCAGGTCCAAGTGTGTCCATCCATCCATCCATGCAGGCATGTATCCAGCCAGCCAGCCAGCCAGCCATGTATCCATCCATCCATCCATCCATCCACTCACCCATTCATGTATCCATCCATCCATCCATCCATCCATCCATCCATCCATCCATCCATCCATCCACTCACCCATTCATATATCCATCCATCTATCCATCCATCCATCCATCCATCCATCCATCCATCCATCCATCCATCCATCCACTCACCCATTCATGTATCCATCCATCCATCCATCCATCCATCCATCCATCCATCCATCCATCCATCCACTCATCCATCCATCCATCCATCCATCCATCCATCCATCCATCCATCCATCTGTCTGGGTCTGCAGTGTTTCTGTGTCTTCCTGGCCAGGTTGTTCTTGGGTTTCCTCATGCCGTTGTACACCTGATCCTCAAGGCAACCCCTCCTGGTGTCTGTGAAGTGAGGCCCTGCAATGTGGCCGAGCTGTTCTTGTGACATTTCAGAGCTCATGGCTGCGGCTTGTGGCCTCGCTCAGCTTCGCCAGGGTGGCCCCCTTGGCCACGTTTTTCTGACCATTGGCGGCTTCCTTTCTCTGTCCGTGCAGGTGCAAGGTCACGTTTCCTTGGGCTGCTGTAACAGTCCTGGTGAAGCCTCCTGTCCTCTGCTGGGTCCCGAGGGATGCACACTGGCCCCATGCTCTTAGCACACAGGCACCTCAGCCATTTGAGACAATCTTGTGCCCAGAACCCGGTTCCCAAGACACGGCCTGCAGCCACCGTGTAGACATTCCCTGCTTGCCAGACACATAGACCCAGGGTCCCTCCTGGACCAGTGACTCCCAGCCTTCCTCGTCCCTGGGTTCTTTGGGTGCTGGTGCATGTCAGGGCCCTGTAAGCTGTTTCTGCAAGGCTGGGGGTCTCTGTGCAGCCCCTCTGTTCATGCTGCCCACATTCCTTTCTCTGGGCACATTCTCAGACTCTCCGCTCAGCTCTCAGACCTCTGGCCACAGACAAGGTCCGTCCCACCTCCTGCATCCAGTGGCTTCTTCATTGTCCCAGACATGCTGCATTCTCCCGGTGACAGGAGACAAGGCGTGCATTTCGCAGGGGACCGACAGCAGATGGGGGGGCACATTCTTCAGGAGCAGCTTCCTTGGGGATGTGGGCCGTCGCAATCTCGGTTAGGATGATGGAGCCCTGTGGCCTCTGCACCTGTCTCTGAAGTGCGTTTCATCTCAGAGGTTTGGGATGGGGGGACGTTTTTCCTAAGAAGCTCATGGCTGGGTTTTCCCAGAAAGGACCTGGTGACTGTACAGCAGGCAGGAAGGACGATGTCTCATGCACAATGTCGGGGACATCGGCTCTGCTCTTTATGGGTAGATGGCAAGGTCACCGTAATTACGTCCATGTTAATTTGTTATGTACGTAGTAAGCTTTGTGATTCTGTGTCTGCATGGGATGGATTCTGTGTTTATATATATCCTATTTATATCTGTTTATGTCTATAGTCCATTGCATAGTCTACCTGCCTATCAATTCCCTATCTATTATGTATGTACTATTTGTCTCTCAGTGTATCCATCCATCCGTCACCCACCCAGCCATCCTTCCATTCATCCCTCCCCTGCATCCATTCATCCATCCATCTGTCTATCCATCCATCCATCCATCCATCCATCCATCCATCCATCCAACCACCCACCCACCCATTCAACCATCCATTCATCCGTCCATCCATGATGCATCCATCCATCCTCTATATTCATCCCTCCATCCATCCATCCCTCCCTTCCATTCATCCACCCATCCATTCATCCATCAACTGTCCATTTGTCCATCCATCCATCCATCCATCCATCCATCCATCCCCTATATTCATCCCTCCATCCATGCATCCCTCCCCTCCATGTATCCACCTATCCATCCATCCATCCAGCCAGCCAGCCAGCCAGCCATCACCCACCCATCCATCCTTCCATTCATCCCTCCCCTGCATCCATTTATCCATCCATGCGTCCATCCATCCATCCATCCATCCATCCATCCATCCATCCGTGCATCCATCCAGCCGTATATTCATCCCTCCATCCATCCATCCCTTCCTTCCCTCCCTCCATCCATCCCTCCATCCATCATTCCCCTATATTCATTCCTGCATCCATCCATCCATCCATCCTTCCATTCATCCATCCATCCAGTCAGCCAGCCAGCCAGCCCTATATTCATCCCTCCATCCATCCCTTCCCTCCCTCCATCCATCCATCCCTCCATCCATCATTCCCCTATATTCATCCCTGCACCCATCCATCCATCCTTCCATCCACCCATCCATCCATCCATCCATCCATCCATCCATCCATCCAGTCAGCCAGCCAGCCAGCCCTATATTCATCCCTCCATCCATCCCTTCCCTCCATCCATCCATCCATCCATCCATCATTCCCCTATATTCATCCCTCCATCCATCCACCTATCCATCCATCCATCCAGCCAGCCAGCCAGCCAGCCAGCTATCTATCCATCCATCCACCCACCCATCCATCCTTCCATTCATCCCTCCCCTGCATCCATTTATCCATCCATGCGTCCATCCATCCATCCATCCATCCACCCGTGCATCCATCCAGCCGTATATTCATCCCTCCATCCATCCATCCCTTCCTTCCCTCCCTCCATCCATCCCTCCATCCATCATTCCCCTATATTCATTCCTGCATCCATCCATCCATCCATCCATCCTTCCATTCATCCATCCATCCAGTCAGCCAGCCAGCCAGCCAGCCCTATATTCATCCCTCCATCCATCCCTTCCCTCCCTCCATCCATCCATCCCTCCATCCATCATTCCCCTATATTCATCCCTGCACCCATCCATCCATCCTTCCATCCATCCATCCATCCATCCATCCATCCATCCATCCATCCATCATTCCCCTATATTCATCCCTCCATCCATCCACCTATCCATCCATCCATCCATCCAGCCAGCCAGCCAGCTATCTATCCATCCATCCACCCACCCATCCATCCTTCCATTCATCCCTCCCCTGCATCCATTTATCCATCTGTGCATCCATCTGTCTATCTGTCCATCCGTCCATCCATCCATCCTTCCCCTATATTCATCCCTCAGTCCACTCATGCCTCTCCTGCATCCATTCATCCAACCATCCATGTATCTCCTATGTCCTATATAGAGATGTCCTGTTGGTTTTGTTGTTCTGGAGAACTCTGACCACCACACAGCCACACATCTGAATCTGGATCTATTTATTTTTTATGAGGGATTGACACATGCACTTAGGAGGCCATGAAGTGTCATGATCTGCCTGCCATGTGATTCATTCTGAGTCTGAAGGTCTGAGAACCAGGGACACCGATGTCCAAGGGCAGGAGGAGATGGATGAGTCACCTCCAGCAGAGACAGCACATTATCCCTCCCTCCACGTGTTTGGTGCTACTCCTGCCGTTCACTGATTAGACCAGGCCCACCCAGAGTGCAGAAAACCCTCGGCTTGACCCAATCCTCCGAATCAAATGTTGATCCCTTCCAGAAACACCCTCACAGACACTCCCAGGAGGAATGAATGCTTCCCCAGCTCTCTGAGCTTCCCTCAACACCGTCAAGTTGGCATGTATGATTCACCATCACACGGGCTGGTTGACGAGAGCACTTGAGTGAATGCAGCTGGGCCAGACGCCCCGACTGTCATGCCCAGTCGACTCTCCCCTTCAACCACACTGCTCAGGGTTTGCTCCCAGCCCACGGGAGGGGAGGAGCTTATATTCACTTGCAAAAGCAGTGCTACTTAGAAATACCCTGCACATGCCCAGGATACGCCCTCTGTGTCTTGCACAGGAAGCATATTTTCTTCTACTTATTCTTCCTCCCGGGACAGATATTTCCTTGGCGGTGGGCTCTTCCTGAACACCACATCTAGCATAGCCTGGTGTTTCTTTTCCTTTCTTTTCTTTTCTTTTTTCTTTTTTTTTAAATTAACAGATTTTATTTTATTTTTTAGAGGAGTTTTAGGTGCACACACAGCAAAGTTGAGGGGAAAATACAGAAATGTCCCCGGTTTCCCTGCATAGTTGAATTTACATGAGACTTTACGCCTGGCGTTGTACGGACTGTGGATTTGCACACACGTACGGTGATGCGTGTCCATCATCAGAGTGACGTACAGACCCACGGCACGCCCCTAAACATTGTCTGTGCTTGCCCTCCTCATCCCTCCCTCCCCAGCCCCTGCCGGCAGCCCATCTTCCTTCTGTCCCCATGGCTTTGCCTTTTCCAGGATGTCTTATAGCTGGAATCACACAGGATGAAGCCTTTCCAGACTTTTTGGGTTTTTTCCACTTAGTAATGTGCATTGAAGGTAATTTCATGTCTTGTCATGGCTGGAGAGCTCATTTCTATTTCACACTGAATAATATTCCCTTGCCTGCGTGGGCCCCGGTGGATGCATCCATCCACCTGCCCAAGGACAGTTGTGGGAAAAACTTGTGAAATAAATCAGGACAGATGGGTTAGGACCACACAAGGATGCAGCTTCCTCTGGTCACAAGACGAGACGTCCTCCGGCACTTGGGTCATCTGGGTGCCTTATCCACGGCCCCTTGGCCCCGCTGGCCGTCCGCTGCCCAAGTCCCTGCCGTGTCTGTTGCTGACTTCTTGTTCCTTCCACCCATACGTTCACCCTGCTCTTCCAGGGAACCAGCCATACGAAGGGAATATGTGCAGAGCCCTGTGGGTCTTGGGTTCGTACTGGCATATTTCTTGGGATTGCCGCTCTGACCCGTTGTTGTCCTCACTCAGGGCAGTGGCTTCTCACACGAAGGAGCTCACTCCCTTAGCTGGGTCCGATCTTCCAGGCGGTGGCCGTGGGCGCCTGTTGTAGGACACGGCATATATTTTCTGATGGTCAATTTTATGCGTCCTCTTGGCTGCGCCGTGCAGTGCGGGCATGTGGTCAAACACCGGTTTGCACGTTGCTAGGAAGATATTTCTCAAGGAGGTGGACATTGCAATCAGCAGACGACCCTCTATACTGTGGGTGGGCCTCGTCTGATCAGTTGAAGGCCTCACAAGAAAGGACACTGAGCTCCCCAGAGGGAGAAGGAATTCTGTCTCCAGGCAGCCTTTGGACTCCGGCTGCAGCCTTAGGTTGTCCCTGGGTCTCAGCCTCCTGGCCGGCCCTGCAGAATGGAGACAGACACCCTCAAATGCATACAATTGGCACGAACCAATTCCTTACGTCAAATCTCTCTCTGTCTCTTTCTCTCCTTGTCTCTGCCGGTGTCTGCTGGTCTCTTCTCCGGAGAACCCTGGCGAGTACATACTTCCTGCGTAAGAGACGCGGGGTCCCAGGGATATAAGGGCCAGACTAGTTACTTAGTGAACTGATTTATTTGGAGACAGAGAGAGAGAAATATTTAGTTAGCTAATTACTTAGTAAACGGATTTATTTGGAGAGAGAGAGAGAGAGAGAGAGAGAGCAGAGGAAGAGCACAGACACACAGAGAGAATCCCAAGCAGACTCTGTGCTGTTACCACGAGGCTCGAACCCACTCACCGCGAGATCATAACCTGAGCCGAAATCAAGTGCCCAACCGACTGAGCACCCCCCCCCTTCCAGGCGCCCCGATGTTCACGTTCTTTTGCAAAACGTCTTTGCGCACAAAAGCACGTTCCCTTCATTCCCGAGACCCTTTCGGTGCCACGGAATTAAACGGTTTCCGGACGCGGTCGCCGTGACCCCGCTTTTTCCCTGCAGGACTTCTGCACACCCGGGTGTGCGCACAGCTATCCTGTGACCCCTTCCCCAGCCGCTGGCGCTCGCCGGCACGAGGTCGACCCCGCACGTTCAGGTTCCAGACAAAGAAGAGGGCCCCCCGGGTCTCTACCCGCGAGGTGCACGGGACCTGCCTCTCGCGGTGCCTGCGAACGTGACGCCCTCGCCAAGCCCCCGGGCGTTGGAGGGATTGGTTACTTTTTAACCCGGAGCCGCTCGCAGGTGCACCGGGAAGCTGCTAAGACCCGCGGTGAGTGCTGCCCCCCGCCGGCGGCCTCACCCAAGGTCCCGGGACGGCTGCGTGGCCGCGACCCGGGTACGGCGCAGGCTGCGCCACGCTCCCTCTGCTACCCGCCGGACACGAGCTGCTGTGTGGGGCTTCATCCTTTGTCTCTTTGCACCGGCTTTTCAGGGAAGGACACAAGGCACGTGGGGTCGACCCGAGCACCGTCGGGGAGGAAATGGGGCGGGAAGGGTGCCCGGCTCAGCCCCTCCAGCCAGGCTGCCGCGTCCCGGGACGGACGCGTGTCCCGCACGGACCTGTGCACGCGTGCGCACCGGTCACGAGGGTGTGAATTGGGCTCCCCCCACACCACCAGAGACACCCTGAGGTCTTAGCCCCTGGTACCTGCCAGGGGGTCGTCTTTGGAAGCGGGGTCTCTGCAGATGGTCAGGTAGGATGCGGTCACTAGGGCTGCGGTCCTTACGAGGAGAGGAGATCAGGACACAGACACGTAGGGAGGGACGACCACCTGGGGACCCGGGGGGAAGACGGCATCTGTGCACCCAGAGGAGAGGCCTCGGGACAAACCAGCCTCGGCGGGGCCTGGACCTCAGCCTCCCAGCTTCACCCCTCCAGGACCTCAGACCCCCAGCCCCCACCCTGCCTGGACCTCATACCCCCAGCCTCAGCCCTGCCTGGATCTCAGCCTCCCAGCCTCACCCCTGCCTGGACCTCAGACCTCCAGCCTCCACCCTGCCTGGACCTCAGACCCCCAGCCTCCACCCTGCCTGGACCACAGACCCCCAGCCTCCACCCTGCCTGGACCTCAGACCTCCAGCTTCCACCCTGCCTGGATCTCAGACCCCCCAGCCTCACCCCTGCCTGGACCTCAAACCCCCAGCCTCAGCCCTGCCTGGATCTCAGCCTCCCAGCCTCACCCCTGCCTGGACCTCAGACCCCCAGCCTCACCCCTCCTGGACCTCAGACCCCCAGCCTCAGCCCTACCTGGACCTCAGACCCCCCAACCTCACCCCTACCTGGACCTCAAACCCCCAGCCTCAGCCCTGCCTGGATCTCAGCCTCCCAGCCTCACCCCTGCCTGGACCTCAGACCCCCAGCCTCCACCCTGCCTGGACCTCAGACCTCCAGCCTCCACCCTGCCTGGACCTCAGACCCCCAGCCTCAGCCCTGCCTGGACCTCAGACCCCCAACCTCAGCCCCTCCTGGACCTCAGACTCACAGCCTCAGCCCTGCGTGGATCTCAGACTCCCAGACTCAGCCCTGCCTGCATCTCAGACCCCCAGCCTCAGCCCTGCCTGGACCTCAGACCCCCAGCCTCCACCCTGCCTGGACCTCAGACCCCCAGCCTCACCCCTCCTGGACCTCAGACCCCCAGCCTCACCCCTCCTGGACCTCAGACCCCCAGCCTCCACCCTGCCTGGACCTCAGACCCTCCAGCCTCGGCCCTACCTGGACCTCAAACCCCCAGCCTCAGCCCTGCCTGGATCTCAGCCTCCCAGCCTCACCCCTGCCTGGACTTCAGACCCCCAGCCTCCACCCTGCCTGGACCTCAGACCCCCAGCCTCAGCCCCTCCTAGATCTCATACTCCCAGCCTCCACCCTGCCTGGACCTCAGACCCTCCAGCCTCGGCCCTACCTGGACCTCAAACCCCCAGCCTCAGCCCTGCCTGGATCTTAGCCTCCCAGCCTCACCCCTGCCTGGACTTCAGACCCCCAGCCTCCACCCTGCCTGGACCTCAGACCCCCAGCCTCATGTCTCCTGGACCTCAGACCCCCAGCCTCCATCCTGCCTGGATCTCAGACTCCCAGCCTCACCCGTCCTGGATCTCAGACTCCCAAACCCAGCCCTGCCTGGACCTCAGACCCCCATACTCAGCCCTGCCTGGATCTCAGACTCCCGGCCTCAGCCCTGCCTGGATCTCAGACTCCCAGCCTCTGGTCCTGCCTGGATCTCAGACTACCGGCCTCGGCCCTGCCTGGATCTCAGACTCCTGGCCTCAGCCCTGCCTGGATCTCAGTCCCAGGCTTGGCCCCACCTAGATCTCAGACTCCCAGCCTCCAGGACTGGGAGACAACAGATGTGTGTTGTTGAAGCCCCCAGGTCAGTGGGACATCTTTGGGGAGACCTTCTGTTGCCCTAGACGTAGACAGATAGGCCTCATCTTGTACAGAATGAAGGTGAGCTTGGGAACATGGCAGGTGTGTCTGGTGAGGTCTCAGACAGGAATTGGGAACAGGTTCTCGGACACTGTGGAGGCAAGGTGGTCCTTGCAATCGAGTGAGGGAGGCCTTGGCTGAGTTGTGTGCTAGTGTTGGGTGGAAGGTAGACCTCACCCGTGGGGGAATTGGACGTTTCGTGGAGTAGATTTCTGAGCAAACTCTGCTCGGTGTGGGCTGGCTGCTCGCTGCTTACAGGAGAATGTGACACCTGAGGCACACTCCCGTAGGCGGTAGTGAAGCTCCGTGGGGCCAGAACTTGAAGCTTGGGGAGAGCTCTGACCTTGTCCACGTTGCCCAAGATGAGACCGTGTGCTCTGGACACAATAGCAAGGATGTGGCTGGACCGCTGTCTGCTAAAGAGATATGTGTGTGATGTGTGAATGCAGTCGGCCAGTCCGCAGAATATTGCGCGGGATATACTTATGCTGAAATTGGTCGTGTATCTGCAATTCAATACATATATGTATTTATTCATTTAAAATTTTTTTTTTAATGTTTATTTATTTTTGAGACAGAGAGAGACAGAGCATGAATGGGGCAGGGTCAGAGAGAGAGAGGGAGACACAGAATCCGAAACAGGCTTCAGGCTCTGAGTGGTCAGCACAGAGCCCGACGCGGGGCTCGAACTCATGGACCGTGAGATCATGACCTGAGCTGAAGTCAGACGCTCAACCGACTGAGCCACCCAGGCGCCCCTACATATATGCATTTAAACATCCATCCGTCTGTCCATCCATCCGTTATCTATGTACCTATGTGTCTACCTAACTACCTATCAATTCTATCTATCTATCTATCTATCTATCTATCTATCTATCTATCATCTATCTATATATCCATCAAATCTATCTATCTATCTATCTATCTATCTATCTATCTATCTATCCATCCATCCATCAAATCTATCTGTCTATCTATGTATCTATGTATCTATCTATCTATCTATCATCTATCTGTCCATCCATCCATCCATCCAATCTATCATCTGTGTATCTACGTATCCATCCATCCATCCATCCATCCATCCATCCATCCATCCATCCATCATATGTGTATATCTACCTAATGTGTCTATCTATCTATCGATCCATCCGTCCATCCAACCATCATCTGTCTCTCTCTACATATGTATTTCTTATCATCTTAAGGAATTGGCTCATGGAGTGATAGAGGCAGCTAAATCCAAAATCTGCAGGGTGGACCAGTAGGCTGGAAACCCAGGGCAGATTTACAGTTTGAATCTGAAGAGTATCTCCTGGGGGAATGCCGTCTTGCTCAGAGAATGTCAGTCTGTTAACATTAATGCCGTTAACTGCTTAGAAAAGGCCCACCCACATTAGGGAGGAAAATTTGCTTTTCTCACACTCTATTGATTTCTGTGTTAATGTTATCCAAAACAAACAAACAAACAAACAAACAAACAAACAAACAAACAAACAGATTCACAGAAACACCCAGAATGCTGTTTGACCCCATATCTGGGCACCGCGGCCCAGCTAAATCAGCTATCCTGAAAGCCGTGATGCTCATGCCTGTGATATCGTTGTCCGGGGCTCAGCAGCCCCGGAGCTCATCAGCCAGAGGGATCGGGGGCTCTAAGGTCAGGGCGTGGGGATTTCACAGCCTGACTCCTGGACCATGTCAGGTGTGGTGGTGTTAGCCTCTTGCTCTGGAAGTCAGCTCTCTGGGCACGGCGGGGGTTGGCCCACAGCCTGCATCTGTGCTGGAAACGAGGGCGTTAGGCTCGTCCTTGGCACGGGGGGCACTCGGGGAACTGAGTCCCTTGACCTCAAATCCAGTGCCTTTCTGTGGGCACCTCCTCCCCCCACTTTCCATGGGGCGTGCCTCCTCATTTCCTCCTTTGGGTTGGGCCTCGCTGGCTTGTTCAGACTTTTGCGTGTGTGGGAAACTGCAGGTCGAACCTCCTTGCTCTGAGTGTAGCAATATCTGCCCCTCGGTTTCCCCTTCACATTCCTGTTTTCCTGAAATGAACCTTTTTTTTTTTTTTCTTCCCTTGGCTTTGTGTGGCAGCCTCTGTGAGAAGGCACCTGTTTTCCTTCCCATTCTGGTGACGGTCGGGGGCGGTGGGGGGGCCTCATTTCAACACAGTGAGGACCTTTGTTCTTCTAGAAGAAAAAGGCTCCTTGAGCTTAGCTTGTGGTAAAAGATCGTCAGCGGGCAAACCCTTCCTGGCATCGGCACAAAAACGCGTGAACAGAACATGTGACACCTGCATTTTGATGCACGGGCGTGTAAGTGTGTATCAGTCAGTGTCTAAATCTGAGCAGCTGCTGGCAGGTGGCCAGTCGAGATGGCTGCTGAGGGCGGCTTGGGAGAGGGTGTGCGTGCCCAGGGGTGCAGCCTGTGGAGTCAATGGGGTCCGTCTCTCCTGCCCGTTGCGCTAAGCGGCCCTCAGATCTGCTTTTCCAAATGCTCCCTCAGAAGTCCCTCCTGCTGGACCTGCTTTCCACTGTCCCTTCTGCCTCGAGGATGCTCGCTGGGCCTTGTCTGCGACACGCAGCTCACACCCCCGCCCCCTGCCCGTGGAAGTGAGCTCAGTCTCCCCGGGACCCCCTCTCAGTCGTGTGTCGCAGGGACGCATCAGGGGGCCGCCTCTCAGTGTTGCACTGTCGCTGTCATTCCGTGCAGCCTTCCTGGGGCTCACACACGCACCCCCGGTGCCACGAGACAAAAATCTTGTCTGTTCCTCTGTTTGAAGACTGTTCCCATCACTCCTTCTGTGTCTTCAAAAGATGCCCCCGATGGAAGATGCGAGGAAGCCTTTGATGTGTGGTGCTGATTTAACACGTGTCCATTGAAAAGGTGGCGGGAGAGCCATCTCTGGCATGTCTGCCCTTTTCTCTTTGGCTGCCAGGAAGCTCAAGGCGGAAATTGCTCTTGGAGCTCCGTGGGAGGGGGGGGGTCTTACGATCGGCATAGATGCAGATGATTTTTAATCTTCCCAGGTGGTTCAGATCTATCTCTGGAACTGAGTTTGAGGATTTGATTTACTCCCCCCACCCCCCCCCACACCCGTTATTAACATGCATCGTATAAGCAACTTCCATAAATTATATTTGCACACCTTGAACATGGAGCCTGAAGTTTTTATCGTTTCAGATCGTTTGTGTTCATTTGGCTTAATCCTGGGAAGCTTTACGGCTCAGGATCTGTGTCTTTAACTTTGAAGTTGGGAAAATAGAAGGTGTTATTTTTCCAAAGAGCACATACTACACACTAAGGGCAGAGGTAGTAATAGAAGGAGACTTTTAAACATGTCTTGCAGCGTAAGGGCACCGGGGTGGCTCAGTGGGTTCCGCGTCCGACTTCCGCTCAGGTTACAATCTCCTGGCTCGTGAGTTCGAGCCCCACGTCAGGCTCTGCACCGACAGCCTGCTTGGGATTCTCTCTGTCTCCCCCTCTGTGCCCCTCCCTGGCTCACGCTCTCGTGAAATAAGTAAATAAACTTTAAAAAAAAAAAAAAGATGTCTTGCAAAATTAAGTTTTGCATCGTAACTTTATATCCGGAAACAACACTCACGACCTTGAGGCACCTGGTACCTCCTATCACGCTGTTGGGGATTCTGGTATCTCGAAAATCACAGCCGGTGTTAAGTGAAGATTCGTTCGTGTATTTCCGTGGAAGCCTGGAATCTTGTCTCCCAACACAGCAGGGGTGCGTTTTCCCTGTAAACCCATCTCCTTGAGTCTTTATGAACCAGGGCATTTGTCTCGTTGCTGTTTCCCTGTCGGGCTGGTCATCGCTGTTCTGATGGGATCGTCAACCCAAAGACCACCCCCGGGGCCATATGTTTGAGACAAAGTCTGCAATGGGAATGGCATCCATATTGCACAGGGATCCTTCCCACCAGGAGACGGGCGTGGGCAGGACGCGTGTGATTAAGCTACGTTAAGGTTAATGCTGTGCTCGCTCAGGAAATGATTGATTTCAGAACAAAAGGAATTCATGTTCACGTCCATTCCGGAAACACGCAAAGCCACGAGGAAGGAAATTAAGTCAAGGTCGGTATTCTTACGACCTCTCTCCCGTGTGAAATTCTCAGTCACCGTTTCTTTCTTTCTTTCTTTCTTTTTTTTTTTTAAGTTTATTTATTTTGAGAGCCAGTGGGGGAGGGGCAGGAGAGAGGGACACAGAGAATCCCAAACAGGCTCGGAATCATTCTTCGTTTCTTAAAATACTTCTCTCTCTTCCTCCGATTCCACTCACATGCCTACTAGACCGTTTCATATTGGCCGTGACCCTTGGGAGCTCTGTTTTTGTTTTTATTTTTTTTTTCCACTTAAAAAAATATTCCCTTTGTATTTTAGCTTAAATAATGTTTCTTCATGGTTATTTTTGAAGGAGAGGCAGAGTGAGAGCAGGGGAGGGGCAGAGAGAGGTGGAAACACAGAATCAGGCTCCAGGCTCCGAGTTGTCAGCACAGAGCCTGATGCAGGGGTTGAACTCATGAACCGTGAGATCATGACCTGAGCCGAAGTTGGATGCTTAACCGACTGAGCCACCTGGGGGGCCCCGACTTAACATACACATTTCATGTGTGTATATATTATATATGGATATATATCCTGCTTTCTGTTTCTTTCTCTGTAAGCAGCATGGCTAGCCATTTCTGGACAGGAAGTGTGTGTAAATCGGGAGGGTCTGGGGGCCTCGTCTGTTATGATTTAAGCATTAAGCACTGCCCGTCAATCTCGCTTTGGGATGAAAGGTTAGGACTGCTTACAAAGACCTTGCTGTCTGCCTTTTGCTGGTGACCCTGAGTGCTGTGAGACGTCCTGTCCAGGTAAATACAAGGGTGTGCGTGTCCCCGCGTTGGGACACCAGGCTCCCCTCCTCTCTTGGACCTTGGGTCCTCACCTCTGTCACCTGTAAAAGAAACGTGGGACTGGACCGTCGCTCATGCATTTTCCCTGCAGAACCTCTCTGCGATCCTGCTGTCCTCCCATCAGTAGGCCACGAGAACAGCCTGGTTAAAAAGAGCGTGCATCCTGCTGGGACCTAAACCCACCTGAGGGGAGGGCTCCCGGTTGTTGAGTGGAGCCTGGGTGTCTGCAGACTTGCTGTGTAGCCTGAAGGAGTCGCATGGAGTGAGGTCCTTTAGAGAAGTTGCCCCAGCCAGAGACACTCTTCCTGGTGGAGACTGTGTTTTCAAATGTTTCAACGTCCGTAGGGCAGGGAAGATATCCAGTTGGCCTGCTCAGGCTTTCCTTTGTAGGCTTAGTTCTTCATTTTAGGGACGAGAATGCCTGACCGTGGCGGCACGTGCCCGTGGAAGGAAAGTGGATTCCTGGAAGGATCTCCTAACACGGGGATCAAAGCTGGTCCTTGCCCAGCAGGTGCAATTCTTCACCTGCACTTGGGCCATGCTTGCAGGGCTGCTGACCCTTTGTTCCCTGTGTGATCGCACAGACCGAAGGTGGGCGGGGAGACCCCAAGGTGTGGACGTGGGGCAGGCTGTACATCCCTACGCACGGGGACGCAGGCTGCGGTGACGATCCTTGGCTTCACCTTGGAAGCGTGTGCTGTATCTCCAAGGGAGATTTTTAGAAGTGATTTTGCGGGACCACACGATGAATGCCTTTCATGTTGCACAATGTATTGGTCAGTGCCCCCACCCACATCGGGACTGTCCCATTTCAAATTCCTACCCACAATGCCAGACACGTGTGCCATCCAAGTGGATGCACTTTTGCTACTCGGATGGTACCTCAGGGGCTTTTCACAAGTATTTTTCTTATTCGGTACAAACCCAAAGGCCGTTATAAAGACCATGCCGTATGTTTTCATATACACGGCGATCTTTGCCCCTTTTTCGTTATAGACTGTTTTTTTCCTTGATTTTTAACAACTCTTACAAACAAGAAAATACCTCTTTGCATGTGATAGGATTGCAATTTTTTTTTCGAGTTTATCATTTTTTTTTTCTAACTTTGCTTTTGGTGTCTTTTTTTTTCCACCAGTGAAATTTGTTTACTCAATTTTTCTCACGTTTGACTTATAATTAGGGATGGCTTTTTGTACTCTGAGATTAAAGATAAACGTATTCATGCTTTTTTTGTAATATCTTCATTGTGTGACTTCTTCTTCTTGGTTGTTTGATGTGTACTATGAGGTATGGGTCTAATTTTTCTTTTTTTGCCCCAATGTCTATTTAGGTGACCCAACACCATTTATTAAAACGTTCATCTTGGTCACCTTTTTCGTACGCTGAAGCTCTCCTCACTGGCCAGTTCCTGGAGGAGGAGCACGCTTTTCAAATGCAAACCAACCCGTCCACAGCCCTCACCCCACTGCCTCCAAGACCCCACTCTGGGCCATGATCCACATTATCCCCCCAGTCACTGCAGGGCCAGGGACCCACAACTAGGACAGCCCTTACCACCTGGAGAGCGCTGAAATCACCCACACTAGCCCATGCAAAACCAGCTTAGCCTGATTACCTCACCCATTTCTTTGCACGAGAAAGGCTCGAGTCCATGTTTCCTAGTCTGTCCGCGTCCTGACCCACCTGCTGCTTCCCCGTGGGGCCCCGCGGCGTGGCGTGCCCCCTCCTCTTGGGCAGTGTGATCAGGAAACTTCTTTTTCACTGGCAAGCAGTCACCCCCCAATCTGCTGCCCTTCTCCGTCCTTGGGCAACAGTAAAGCCTACACTTCCGACCCAAATACTCCCTGCCTGGTGTTGCCTGGGAACGTTTGCCCTGGACTCCTGTCCGCGGTTGTGAACACGACACCCGAGTCTGCTCAGGACCTTCCTGCCTGTTGCTGTGCTGCTATTCCAGTCGGTTCCTGCCACAGCCTCCCTGGGGTCAAGGGAGACGTTACAGGTGTCTCTCCCCAGGGTGTAATCGCTCATGACTGCCCCCCACCCCACGGTTCCGAGCCTGCGGGGAACCCACGAGGAACCAAACCACACGCACCGCACCACGCCTCCCCTGGCCCGTCCACGTTCTCCCGTGGTGGGGTTCTGATGCACGCACGCTCTGCCTGTCAGCCTCATGTTGATGTTTTTGTCTCTGATTCTGTCTCCTGCAGTTTTTCCCCCACAACCCGACCGTGTGGCCATAGTGACCGGAGGCACGGATGGCATCGGCTATGCCACGGCGAGGCAGCTGGCGAGGCTCGGCATGCACGTGATCATAGGTGACGATTGCATTTTTGGCTAACGCCAGGGAGCCAGAAGCTCGCGCGTGTCTGCATGCAGACAGTCGTTTGCTCGTGGGTGCGACGGTCCTTTGTGGAAAACACAAATGTCCTCTTTGCATCCCCAGCCCTACTGCATTAGGACCCACCTTAGTGACCTCATGTTACCTTAATCCCCTCTTTAAAGACCCACCCCCAAACACAACCACATTCTGAGGACCTAGGGCTCAGGGCTTCAGCGTATGAGCCTGGGGAAGACACAATGTAGTCCGTACCAGACTCTCAGCCTGTGTTCACAACGCTGGCTTCCTCTGCTACCAGATCCTATAGACACTGTATTTTCCCTTCTCCTATTCCAAACTCTCTCTGTTCCTTATCCCGGCTTCTAACTCCTCTTTGAAAATGAAGGGATTTTCCTTGCCTGGAAAAAGAGAGAGTTCCAAGGACCCATTTTGCTTTTGTTTAATAGTTCCAGAGAACTGGGGGTAGAATTTTTAATCACCTGGCAAAAATGCTATGTGCACATCAGCTTTGGGGAAAAAAAAAAAAACAAGCACTCAATGCTAATTATGTTCTCTTTTTTTTTTTTTGAGAGACAAAGAGAGTGCCTATGCCAGCAGGGGACAGGCAGAGGGAGAGACAGAGAGAGAGAGAATCTTAAGCAGGCACGGACCCTGACATGGGGCTCGAGGTCACAACCGCGAGATCATGACCTGAGCCACAATCAAGAGTCAGATGTTTAACTGCTGACCCAGGTGTCCCACTAACTACGTCCCCTACTGACATCATCTGCATTTAATTACTACCTTTTATGGTGTCTGTTTATATATAAATCGTATTACACGTCTCGTTTTAGCTGTTAAGGATTGCTTTCCACTTAAGACTTTCCAAATAACATTACGCATGGTCGTTTACTGAGCCATTAGTGATTTATTTCTTCCTTTCTCCCATTTTTTCCTGTATCTTTTGCCCGCTACCATCTATCGAAGGGTGGTTTTGGATCAGAAGCTCTAGTCGAGGCTGGGTATTTCAACATGAATGTGTTTTGTTCCTTCCTGGCTCTTCTGAGCTCAGGACACAGTCACGTTTCCCCTTTCCCAGTCCTTGGACACTGTTGGCATCCAGTTCTGCTTAAATGCATTAATATTAAAAATATGAATCCATTACGAAAATCCATTAATCCACTAAAATCCATTAATATTATAAACCAAAGGATACTGAGGTACAGATATAAAAATATGTAAGAACACAAACTCATCACGTAATGGCGTACATTAAGTGACCTCCTGGGGGGTTTAGCGACACCTACGATTGGCCCCTGTGAGGATCTTAAGCTTTATTTTGAGCCAGCTTCAACACGTGAACCCTGTTATGAAAGTGTATCTGGTTTCTGGCGGTGGCCAGGTCATAGACCCTGCCCAGACTTCTGTGTCTTGTCCACATTCTTAGGGGTTGGCCACCATGATATGGGTGATTGTTGATGTTGAAACTCACAGTCCTGAGTTCCATGGAGGATGTCTGGGGTGGGGGGCTCTTGACCCACATGGGGAACCTGAGGTCCAGCCAGTGTGGCCTTCTGTTTTCTTTGACCCACGTGGGTATACTCAGTGATTCCTTCGGTCCCGTAACCAAACAGACTCATACTCCTACATGTGAATCTTTTCTTACGCTTTTGCAAAACATGACTCCGCAGTTTAAAATTTTGTGTGTGTGTGTCACATGGCCCTTCCCACATTTCACTTTTTGAAAACCTATGGTTTCTTACAGTGATTCCTTCCTCACGGACCCACGTAGGCATCTCCCTGTCATGAACAATCGGGTCTGTTGAACGGAACATATTTCTCAGGCTTTGGGACAGGTGGATTACTTCTTGGTCTACCTCACCGTTTTCTTTCCTCGTCAGAGTGTTGTTTTCCTTCAGGGATGCATCCAAGTGCCCGTTGTCTGCATAGATGGGGAAATGTTTGAACAGTTTTTGACAAGTCCTTGCATGGGCTGTCTTTACCAATGTCCGCATCTTCCCTCGCAGATGAAGAGGGGTTGTTTGCAGATGTGGGGGTCTTACAGGAGAGAGGGCCTGTCTGAGTGTGCATTTCTAGACGTCTTCTTCAGTTTTAGCACCTCTGTGATGTGTTTATGTCTCCCTGGGACCTGAGCACATCAGGGGACAGGGCATGTGAGCAGACAGACTGGGTCCTCTAGGAGACTCCTGCTGTATCTGGGATTTCTGCCACCATGTGGAATAACTTGATCAAAGTGACATCAGGTCTTGAACACAAGGAGAAATAGGTGCCCTCTGAGGGACTGCTGAATTTAGGCTCGTGGCAGAAGGAAGCTTGTGGAGCAGGACAGGGAGGGAACGTCTGGTCTGAGAAAAGACAGAGGCTGTCATCCAGCCCTCGTTATCTCTGCCCTTGTGACTTCTCCAGTGCACTTGTCTGTTTCATCTTGTTAATTACTTATGAAACTGGGCAATGTTGCAATGCGAACAAAAATCATTCCATTCCTGTGCTGTTTGTTGCAGTGTGGTGGTTTAGGTCATGATGACATCTGGTTGATTAGGAGATCATGAGGTCTAGTTGGGTTGGGTCATGATGAAGTCTAGTTGGGTTAAGTGATGATGAGGTCTAGTTGACTTATATCATGATGAGGTCTGCTTGGGTTATATCATGATGAGGTTTAGTTGACTTTTATCATGATGAAGTCTAGATGGGTTATGTCATGATGAGGTCTAGTTGGTTAGGTGATGATGAGGTCTAGTTGACTTATATCATGATGAGGCTTAGTTGACTTATATCATGATGAAGTCTAGATGGGTTATGTCATGATGAGGTCTAGTTGGGTTAGGTGATGATGAGGTCTAGTTGACTTATATCATGATGAGGTTTAGTTGACTTTTATCATGATGAAGTCTAGATGGGTTATGTCATGATGAGGTCTAGTTGGTTAGGTGATGATGAGGTCTAGTTGACTTATATCATGATGAGGCTTAGTTGACTTATATCATGATGAAGTCTAGATGGGTTATGTCATGATGAGGTCTAGTTGGGTTAGGTGATGATGAGGTCTAGTTGACTTATATCATGATGAGGTTTAGTTGACTTATATCATGATGAAGTCTAGATGGGTTATGTCATGATGAGGTCTAGTTGGTTAGGTGATGATGAGGTCTAGTTGACTTATATCATGATGAGGTCTGGTTGGGTTATATCATGATGAGGTCTAGTTAACTTATATCATGATGAAGTCTGTATGGGTTACATCATGATGAGGTCTAGTTGGGTTGGGTGATGATGAGGTCTCCTTGGGTTATGTCATGATGACCTTCCTTGGGTTGGGTCCTGATGAGGTGGAGTTGGGTTACTTTATAGGGAGGTCACATTGGTGTAGGTCATGCTGAACTCTAGTTGAGTGAGCAGTATGTCGTACAGACACAATGCAGTGACAGCATGTGAGCAAGCATGTGGCACCCATGCGTGCAAGGACTGGAACCCTGATTGTTACCACCTCCTCATTTAGGTGATGTTTGCTGAGCACCAGGAACATCCCTGCTGGCAGCAAAGTTCTCATTTTCTTGAGCAAAGCAGAGTAAGCTCCACCTGTGCTCTTTTCCACAGAGCTTCTGATGTCTGCGTTTACACCTTCACCATGGGTCACAGTGTGACCCTCTCCGTCAGTCCGATCGAGTGTGGAATCTTCCCTGCTTCCCGAGTCTTTCAGGGCGTAATTGCCTGCATTCCGAGAGTGGCAATTTGTCATTTTGTGTGACAGTTGGATACAAGGCCACTTAATGAAATACCGTCATCGGACACTTTAACACAAATGTCGTATTAAGTAAAAAAGAAGACGTGTATATTCAGAAATTTCAAATCTGCTAATCCTGCGTCTGCTCATGTTTAGAGAATAATCAATTACTTACTAAAAAACTGAAAACAGAACTTGGCTTTAAGTCAAGCACGTTAATATTGCTGTACATCCATTAATTAGTTTCTCCCCTGCTCACAATATCTTAGTTATTATTGTTTCAGAACACTATTTTGGCGGAAGATGTTTGTTCCTCAGTCTTCATGACCAGCCATCTAAGGCGGAGAGCAAGGGCCAGTAAATATTTTTTCTGTGATGGGCCAGATAACAAATATTTCCGTAGGTGTGTTTCTCCCCGATCAGTTCCGCCTTCATAGCAACAAAGTGGTCACTGCCAGTATTTAAAGCTACAGGCGTAGCTGTTTTTTTTCCCCTTTTTACAACAAGGGGACCTTCAGATTTGGCCCTAGGCTCATAGTCTGCTGACCTTGCTTTAGGCTCAACATCTTACAAAAACCCCACACAAACAGATGGAAGTTACATTGCGTCTTGTAGACTCTCGAAATCCAGTGGATAGGATGCCGTCCAAAGAGAGAGAAGTGACTCAGTGCCTTGTCGACGTTATGGGTAGGACGTCTGTGGGACACGTGGCATGTGGAAAACTTAGCCCTCCAGAGGAAGGACTTGTAGACGGCAGACCCACTGTGTCTGTGCCCAGTAGCATCCTGGTCGAATTCTATCTGTTTTGCGATGTGTGCTCAGTAAACGTAGGAAAGACCTTTACCAAAAATGTGCCTAAGAGAGCGAGGCATGACCAGTCATGACCAGTTCCCCCTGCTGGTTGACGGCCCTCGCTTTCTCTGGCCCTTTCTGTCTTTTTTGGGAACGTAGAGGTTCTGTCCCACTTCCTGCGAGCTTCCACTGGACCACCCCTTGATGCCAAGATGGCAAATGCCAGAAGCTTGGGCCCAGCAGCAGGTCGCTATTTAATATTTAAAAATTGCATGGGATTTCACAAGTGAGCTCCCGCACGCATGTGTGCAAACAGCACGCAGAAATGCCTCTGAAAAGGATGGCTTGGTAATCTATTCTCATTGCGATTTTCAAGATGGTTCTAGCCCAGAGCACACCCAGCCGGCAGGGGCGGGACCCGGGTGAGAAGGTGGTAGGAGCCAGCCCCCTCCCTTGGGACATGCTGGACCCGGGCCACCTGGCCGTGCTCAAGGCTCTAGAAGCTTCACGCCCACACCTGTGTTCCTCAGATGCCAGGTCTAATCCCCTTCTGTGGAAGCGCTCCCATGACTCACCCCTGCAGGGACTTTCTGGGTTAGCTCATCCCTCCAAGGAGCTGAAAATCTGTCTCCAGTCCAGTTGCTTGTGAGCGCTGGTGTGTGGGCAGGCAGGGTCTCCCGAGCGTCTCCCCCACAACAGCAGCCCCATCAGGCACCCCTTAATAGCAGGACTCTGTGCTTAGGGACATTCGGAAAATAGTAGTACCCCAGCCTGCAACTGTCAGTGCACATTTACTTAGGAAGACAGTGAAGAAACCTTGTTCACTATTTTAATCCCAAATTTCATACTCTGTAATTAAAAAAAATTGTTTTGTTTTTTATTTTTAATTTATTTTTAGTTTTCTTAACATTTATTTGAGAGAGAGAGAGAGAGACAGAGGGTGAGCAGGGGAGAGGCAGAGAGAGAGGGAGACACAGAATCCGAAGCAGGCTCCAGGCTCTGAGCTGCAAGCACAGAGCCTGACGTGGGGCTCGAACCCACGAACCGTGAGATCATGACCCCAGCCAAAGTCAGCTGCTTAACCGACTGAGCCACCCAGGCATCCCTATTTAATTTTAACTTAATTTAATTTAACTTCATTTAATTTTATTTTACTTCATTTTGTTATTTTTTATTTTATTTATTTTGTTCTACAGTCTTTTAAAAAAAAATTTGTTTCTTTACATTTATTTTTGAGAGAGAGAGAGAGAGAGAGAGAGAGAGACAGAGTGTGAGCAGGGGAGAGGCAGAGAGAGAGGGAGACACAGAATCCGAAGCAGGCTTCAGTCTCCGAGCTGTCAGCACAGAGCCCAATGTGGGGCTCGAACCCACCAGCTGTGAGATCATGACCTGAGCCGAAGTCGCATGCTCAACCGACTGAGCCACCCAGGTGCCCCTCAATTATTTTTTAAGTAGGCTCTCCCAGGGACTTGAACTCACAACCCTGAGATTAAGAGTGGTATGGCCCACGGATGAGCTGGCCGTGGCCCCGTGTCGTCTGTATTTCAGCCATGACACCCCTCACACACAAAATACATGCCGCAGCCCTTCTACACTCACGTTCGGGAAAACCACACCTGCCGAGTTTTCACGAGGTCACCAATAAGGAAATGGGAAATCCCACGTACGTAGCGGGCACATCCCGTGATCAGTTTTACAGATCACACCACCAATGAGTGGACGGCCGCTGGGGTGGCTCAGTCGGTTGAGCATCTGACTCTTGATTTTGGCTCTAGGTCAAGATCTCGCAGTTCATGAGTTGGACCGCCAAGTTGGGCTCTGCACTGACCACGGAGCCTGCTTGGGATTTTCTCTCTCTCTCTCTCTCTCTCTCTCTCTCTCTCTCTCTCTCTCTCTCTGTCTCCCCTCCTCTCCCTGGCTCTCCCCGCCCACCCCCTTGCCCACCCCGGCAAAAAAAAAAAAAGTTTCTTCGAAAGTTGTATTTCTGATTTCTGCTCTGTCCTTCCCGTCAACATTTCTATGCCTACGTGATTCTTGGCTTGCCCCCAACCCCTGACGGCGTGTGTTGAACCACCAGGCACCCCACGCCTCTGTAATCACCGTTAATGAAGATGTCAAACAAACGCGTGCACCTTGTCCATCCAGGGTGAAGGAGAGGCTTCCTCAGTTGGTAGGTTGACTTGGCGGGAAGGGATCCACAAGCCCATTCGGCACCAGGGCAAGAAGAGAAGCCATAAAGAGCCCACCCCAGGGCTGAGTTTTGCGTCTCAAAACAATATTATCTCGTGCTCGGTTGCACCTGAACAGCCTTCCCACTGCTTATATCTTCTCTTTTCCTTTTAGCCGGAAACAATGACAGCAAAGCCCAAGACGTTGTGCGGAGACTAAAAGAGGAGACGTCGAATGACAAAGGTACTTCTCGTAGCCCAACGGCTCTCTGCCTTGGTCCGAGTTGGTGTTTGTGGCTGAGCTGCAGACCCGGGCATGGGATCGGGGATGCGGGAGGTGGAGGTGACTCGGGGCTGGGGGATGTCTCTCCCTCCTGTGCGTTTCCTTTGGGGATTTCTGGTCGCCACTGGAGAGTGACGAAGGACAGCAAACGTTTCACCCGTGGTTGCATTGCTCTGTGTAGGCAGCTCCTGCGGACGCATTGGAATGTGCTGGTCGGTTGCATCCTTGTGACTTGGAGACCTTGTTGTCATTCTGTGTCCGTCTTCTCTGCACATGTCTTCTGTATGTTGAGATTCGGGTGTGGATGTGGAAAGCCAGAGTGTTCGGGGGACAGCACTTGGTCAGCTCCTCTGTGCTGGAGGGGAGGCCGCCCAGGGTGTTGGGATGGGTGAGGCAATGATTTCAAATCACCCAGGATGGTGTGGTCACTTCCGAGAGCAGGCGCACCCCTGCCCTCAAAGCTGATGGGTACTCCAAGTGGGAACTGATTCATAGTGTTTGTGGTCTCCGCGATGACTGAATGTGTCTGTAGGGTGGGCGGTGGAGGAAAGTGGTCTGAGCCAGACACACACACACTTTATGCATTAATCTTGTGTGTGTTGAATCAGATAAGAAAGCAACACCGTATTAGTTTTATAACATACGAAGCTGGACCCTTGGAAGGAGTCGGTCAGTGGAGGGCCTCCCAACATGTCAGGGGGAGGATGCTGGGGCTTGGCCATGTGGGGGCAGTTGGGTGGTAGTCCTTGAACAGACTTTCACTTTGGCTGGATCTGCATCCAGTCTCAGAGGCCCCCGGAGATGCTGTCCATGCAGCCCGGGGCCATTCCCTGCCCTGTAGGTCAGCAGGTACACAAGCAGCTCCCGCCAGTGGCTGGCTAGGGGGAACTGCATTTCCCTATCCCTGGGTGGCCATCCATCCACCATGTACCATCCATCCATCCCCCATCCATCCCCCTATCCATCCATGCATCCATGCATCCATGCATCTATCCACCCACCTAACCATCCATCCATCCATCCATCCATTTTCCATCCATCCATCCATCCCCCTATCCATCCATCCATCCACACATCCATTCACTCATCCATCCATCCATCCCCCCATCCATCCATCCATCCATCCATCCATCCATCCATCCATCCGTCTTCCTGCAATCACAGAACACCCTGTCTAGCTCAGGATGCTCTCCAGCACTGAGCTCAGTTGGAGACACTTCTTTCCAGACTAGCCTGCACCCACTGGAGCCTGCGAAATTCTTGCCCACATACTCCCAGTAACACGAGTTGGCACGAGGCCCATGGAAACCACACTTACTCATGGCTTATGGCTCTTCCTTGACTTCCTGCATTGGGTAATTGTGTCTCTGGCAATTTTTTTTTTTTTTTGAGCAAGCAAGCACACATCTTAACAACATTGCACAGATTACTGTCCAGAGCACAGTGATTTCTCAATACCTAGTTTCTCTCCAGCATACCTCCACCCCTTCTCTGGACTTAATCTAGGAAAAGAAAAATCTAAGTTCTTGGTTGCATGCTTCGTCCTCCTTACTCTCCCATACTTTCTGCTTTTGAAGTCATGGTCGGTTGAGATCCTACTTTGTGTTGATATGGGAGGCTATCCACATACCAACCTTCAACTAGCTGAGCTCTTGGAAGGATAAGTTAATGACTGTTTTGAGGAACTGAGATAATAGGGCTCATTTCTCCACCAAGAGATTTTCCAGGGACAAGAGTTTCAATACGTGGTCATCATGTAGCCATGGTGCCAATGTCTTTATTGCTCTTGAGTAATACCCTGCTGACCAAAGCTGTCTCATTTGGAGCAAATACTCTTTCTCTGTGACCAAAAAAAAGCAAATAAATGGAATAACATCAAATGGCATAAAATGAAATAAGACAAAAAATAAAAATACAAAACCCAACACCACCACACAAGCAAACAACAGAAAGTCATAACAGCATCTCAGTGAATCCAAGTGGGACTAGAGAATTTAAATCCTCTTAAAAAGACTGCAAGAATGTAATTGTGTTTTGGACATTTGCCGTAGGCTCACACAAGCCGTGATGGAATCCTAAACCTTCAGCGTAATCCCACTGGAGATACGGTGTCTGTGATCTTTTCCCTAAAAGGCTTTACTTTGTGTTCTTCAGAAATGTCTTCCTGACCAGTTTCCACCTTTCCTAATGCCATTCTGCCAGCATAAATCTCTCTCTGTCTTTAGTGGGCAGAGGGGCCAGCTGTTGGATTCACGGGATACTTAGGTATTACATCCGGTTTGCTTTCCTTAAGAGAAAACAGCACTCAGTTGTTTTTTTTTTTTTTTTTATAAGCTTCACCTGTGCCAGGAAAAGTCAGTTGGGTCCACTTCCCGGCGAGATGGCAATACATCTTTGTGAACGTCTGGGTCATCCAACTCACTATAAAATACTTAAATTGCTCGTGGAAGCAAAAGATACCATGACATCAGTTCGGTATTCGTTATGGTGACAGGAAGTGGCGTCTCTGGGTAGGAATCTACTGCTCTGTCATCCAAGAGAGATTCATATCTTGAACGTAGACTTATCTTGAGGCGAGTAGACACCTACCATTTTTCTTCTACTCATGGACTCTCTGATTTTCTGGAGGGATCCTTCTGGAGCTTGGTCCATTGCGAAAAACTTGACTGAGTGTTGATTGCATGGGTTTTGTTTTTCTCCCCACCACGTGTGGGTTTTCTTTATAGCATAGAGTTCTCGACACCTAATACCTATAGCGTGAAGTGCTTGACGTGCGTTGGCTGGCCGACACTCCGTGTATCGCCAAGAGTAGTTTGAACAATGTTCCGCGTGTATATTTAGGTCTGGTGTATGTTCAAGACCACCTGTCTTCCCTACATACCATGAAATGCCCCTTATTGTCATGAATTTTTCAAACTAAAGTCCTATTTTTTTTTTTTACCTTACAATTTTAATTTAGCATCCTGAGCTAGTCAAGGAGCACGTATGCTAGCTAGCCAGGCAACAGCCAGGCAGACAGACAGACTGCTGGTTTCCTGTGGGTAATTAGAAGGCTTTAGAAGGTCACTGTGTCTTTCCTGAAGGCGCAGAAGGAGACGCTCAGCACGTTCTGAAAATTTAATCGGCTATTATAGCTGTCATCTTGTTCCTTACATTAAAGGCTCTTCATTTCCCGGAGTTTGCAACGATCAATTCTAACCTTTTGAACCACTCGCAAGGTGAGTTCTATGAGAGAGGGCGATTGTCTGCCTGATTGCCTTAGCGCCTCTATAAATAACGGCAGGATTTTTTTAAAAAATCCCACAAGGAAGAATTTTCCTCCTCACCTTGCCTGCCACATTCTGTGTCTGCCTCCAATAATTTATGGAATACTTTCACTCCCCACAGTGTCATTGGCCATTTAATTTCCACGTTTGCTTTGGACACATCTTAGATGGTTCCTTTGAACACAGCTCAAGATGCTACGTGCATCCAAGGTCAGTGATGGGACATCACCCACATGAAACCGTTTCAAAAAAAAAAAATATTCTAGAAATGTTACTTCTGTGTTTTTCCCTCTGGGGGAAATCAAGTGGGTTCTAGGGGATATAGAAAATATAGTCAGAAAGGGCTTTATTTATTTATTTTTTAAAGCGTGCAGTGTTCTCTAAAAGGAATAGCCACATAATTTCCATGATGCGTGGTTTTCAGTAGGCAGAAGCCATTGTGTTAGCGAGGTACAAGTCCATCAGATGCCCTGCTGCTAGATGCCGTAAGGCCTTACCGCCAGGAGAGTCCCGGGAAGGTGCTGGAGTGCCTTGGAGATAATTTTTTTTATTTCCTATATTTTCAGGTTTTATCTTAAAGGCTTTTCTCATGCACCCACGTGGCCCTGTCTCCAGAGAGACCATTAACCACGTGTTCTGCTCATCACAAACTTCCGTACCTTTCCTGTGTCGGAAAGTCTCGCCACTTGGCCTGCGTGTTTCGAAAGCTATTTTCAGTGGATGCAGAATTCCATGTTGAAAACGTCCTGTGACGGCCCCAGGATGTTAAAGGTGTTCTGACACGGACCTTTGTCACTTGGGATGAGAAGTCAGCTATAATCATTGTCAATATTTCATGAATGTAAGTGTCTTGTCCAGTCTTTTCTGTTGTCTTCCTCATTTACTTTCTGTTTTCAGAAGTTTGCAAATATGCCTAGGTGGGTCCCTTTTTCTCTCTGTGTTTAGCCTGTTTGGGGTTAAAAAGCTTTATCTATCTGTGTCGTTGGCTGTGATAAAATTTAGAGAATTTTCAGCCATTTTTTTTTCCAAAAAAATTTTCTTCTTTCCATCGTGTCCTTATGAGTCTACGATTACACATACGTTAGGTCGCATCACGCTGTCTGGCCGTTGTATCATTGAGCACAGTTCGTGTTATCCCAGCTTTCAAAAATTTTGCTCTGTGCGTCAGTTTGGATGATTTCTATGGACCTACCTCAAGTTCACCAACTTGTTTTTTCAGTCGTGTGTGTTTTACTCTTACCCCCATGATTGGATTTGTGATTTGAGCCAAGCAAACTGTGTTTCTCAGCTTTTGGGTTTCCAGTTGGTTGTTTGTAGCCTACATATTTTTCCTGGTGTTTCTTCTAGGCTCCTTCATACGTAGTAGTTATTTTCAAGTTCTGAGACTTCTAACATCTGTATCATCTCTGGGTCTGTTTCTATTGATTTTCCCCCTCTTGATGGCAGGTTGACTACATGTTTCTTTGTTTTGTTTTGTTTTTTAAATTTTTTAATGTTTATTTTATTTTTGAGAGAGAGAGAGAGAGAAACAGAGAGACCGAGGGGGGAGGGGCAGAGAGAGAGGGAGACACAGAATCCGAAGCAGGCTCCGGGCTCCGAGCTGTCGGCACAGAGCCCGCCGTGGGCCTTGAACCCACAAACCGTGAGATCATGACCTGAGCCGAAGTCGGACGCTCAACCGACTGAGCCACCCAGGTGCCCCTCATTTTCTTGTTTCTTTGTATGTGAGTGATTTTTATTGTGTATTAGTCACCGTGAATGATCCCTAGTACGGATTTTGGATTCTGTTATCTTCCTCTGAAGAATGTTGAGATTTGTAGCAAGCAATGCTATGATTTGCAGGATACCTAGATCTTGTGGGAGCTCAACTAGAGGTCTCGTTAATCACGAGTCTATTTCCATGTTGCCCTCGGGCCTTGGATGGAGCTCTTAATCTTGAGACACAGCCCTTTCTTCAAAGATCTGGACCATCTCAGGTTTCAGGTGAGAGTCCAACGTGTTCACTAAGTCCTTCCAACTTGGCAGGACTTAAATGTCATCTTGTCTCCCCATCACCGGGCAGCAGCTGAAACTTCTCTCCTCACCTTTCAACCTGCCAGCTGTTGTTTGCTTCCGAGTTCCCTGATGTCTCAAGTTGGAGCCTCTGGAGTTCATTACTCAGCCGAGGGTTCTGCGGGAGTTTCTACCCACATTTTGATTCTCCGCCCACACCCCCCCTCCCCCCCCCGCCCCGTGGCCTTTCAGTGCCGTCAATTCCAGCTGCGTTAACAGCCCCAAACTGTGCCCTTTGAGTCCTCAGCTCATGTCTCTCTGACTTTCTGAGTAAGCTCTGCACCTTGCAACCTGAGAAGTACCCCCGGGGTGGGCAGTGGGGGGAGGTGGGAAGGAGAAATGAGACCTGTCTTTGGCATACCAGGATCTGTGGTGATTCTCTACTAAGCTACAGAGGTGAGGAGCCTGAACAAAAGAGAACATTAATCTGCTTTATGTTGGCAATTTCCATAATGAGGGAAACAGCCAACATCGTGTTGGATACTTGCTGTCTACCAAATAATGTAAAAAGCTCGTTACATGTATTGACTCACGTTTCGTGTCCTTTGAGGTAAGTATGACCACTAGATGTGTTTTCCAAATGAGGAAAGTGGGGCCGTAAAGCGTTTAGGGTAGTGGCTGTCCTTCACGTACTTAGTAAGTGGAGGTGTTGGGATTTGAACTCGACGTCCAGGAATGAAGTCAGCAATAAGTGAGATCCTTGGGGGTGGGGAGATGGGGCGGGGTGGAGAGTGGCAGGGAGGAGGAAGAGAAAGAAATAGCTGAAGCGTCTTGGCAGATGGGAGTTGCGTTGGGTGCCCATTGGCCGGGGTCTTCTAAGAACGCTGGTTTGTGTAGTGTAGTCTGTTCTGTCCCCCGGAACACCTGTTACCATACTCACCTGGCTTGTAGGTGAGTGTGTGCTGTGGGTTCACCTGTGGGCGAGGACAGAGGTAGCATTCCGTGCCTCCGTCGATGGGACAAAATGATGGCAAGAAAGACACAGTGGCATGACCACCCTTTCCCTCTTCATGTCCGGAGAAACTCAGCAGGGTAGACCACCCGCCCCCCCAAGAGCCCTGAAAGTGCCCCCAAGAGCTGGGGAGGGCTCTAGGGGGTCCGCACAGCTCACGACCAGGGCTCGGATCCTTCAAATCCGGAACGTCACCCCAGGAGGAAGCGTGAGCCAGCTGCCGTTGGGTTCTGTGTATGGATCATCGACCCGCACGGCGTTGGGTTTTCCCTTTCCCTTCTGCCTAGCGTCTTGCTGTCCCCCGTTTTATCCTGTTGGACGTCTTTCTCTGTTAACAACTAGAAGGGCTTATTTTTGTGGCCATCTACCCCTCCATTGTGGAGATGCACCAAACCCTTTGCCTAATTTCTTATCAACGCATCTTTTTAGAAGTTCTCATTACCGTTCATGCTTGATGGCCTTGTATCTTTGCACGCTTTTTCACATTCCGTGTGTTTTCCTACGGAACTGCTCATCTGGGTGATGATTGGCCACTTGGCGGAGCCATGTTGGAAGAGGGCGGAATGTGCCCAGTGACACGGGGTCTTTGCAACAGCTTGCTGTGGGAGCCCGAGGTAGGGATGCCTCTCTGCCCGGGTTATTGGGCTGCCCGTCTCCGCGTGCCCTGAGTAGCATTCTTATGTGGAGCTCACCTACACGGACTGGGCAGCTGTGTCTTGGGGCTGCTTCAGCATTTTTCTGCTTCCCTAACATACGTGTCATCGCTCCCCAGCCCAGAACCTGCCGATAAGCCCGGGCATGGACGGGGAAGGTTTCCCCTGGGGTTGAAGTGCTTGGCATACCTGTCCCTCGGTCACTTACCTCATCGCCATCCCAGGCGTGGGCTTTGCCTGTCACGCACCTGCCCTGACTCGTCCTTTGAGTGTTCCAAGTATTAAGTGATGACGTGTTTTCACCCGTCCGTGCTGGAGAGACAGTGAAAGGGTTGATGTGGTTGCCCGGGACGGCAAGGATTTCCTAAATGTGCCGTCTTTTAGCTGGCTTCCTGTCTCCAGTTTTCCGGGGGTGCACCTGTGTGTAGGAATCTCATCTTACAGACTGACCCTTCCTAGTCGGAGCAAATTCCATACCTAATCTACTTATACGATGAAAGATCAGAATGCATTTTAAAAACTTCCTTTTGGGAAACAAGTCACAAAAAGCCCTCTTACCTGAAACGCACCTCGAATCTCTGGTTTTATTATAAAATAAAATGATCAGATTTTAATTGTGGAGTTTGAAGGCTTATAGAAAATTGAGCACGAAATGCGGAGAATGGCCGTCCACCAGCCGCCATAGTTTGGATGATTATTAACATCTTGCATGTAGAGGGCCCATCTGCTAGAGTCAGGGGAGAATACAGACACAGTATTGTTCCTGGAAGTCCATGGTTTGCATTGAGATCGGTCTTGCTGTTGTGCATTCTGTGGGTTTGGAGAAATCCACGGTGGCATGGACCCATTGTTGTGTGTCCTACGGAGTGGAGTCACTGCCCTAAAAATCCACCCACTCACCCCTCGCCTCCTCCAACCCCCGGTGACCACCGAACTTCTTACTTTCTGCATGGTTTCGCCTCCTCCAGAATGTTCTAGAGCTGGGATCATAGAGGACCCAGCATTTACAGCCCAGCTTACTCATGAGCGTTAATGGTTCCTTCATATCCTTTCGTGCCTGCAAAGCTCTGTGCTTTCTAGAGCTGCATCGATATTTTTATGAAGGACGATCAGCCCTCCATGCAGGACTCCGAATGCTCACGAAGAAGCACATCCCCGTGCAGAGCTGGGGGTGGGGGGTTTACGCTGAGGACGATGAGTGCCCGTGTGCAATGTCCTCACTTGTTCAAAATCCAGCTCTCATGTCACAAAGGACAGCTGGGGTCAGCGTCTGGGTGTGGTTTTAGGGTCAGGGTCAGGGTTAAGTCAGGGTTGGGTCAGGGTTGGGGTTGGGGTCAGTTTTATGGTGAGGGTTATGGTTAGCTTTAGGGTTATGGTTAGGGTTTCATTAAGGTCAAGGTTAGGTGTATGGTCAGTCTTATGAACAGGTGTTTCAGGTTAGGGTTATGGTGAAGGGTAGGGTGACTGTCAACGGTTATGCTCAGAGGAGGGTATAGGGTTAGAGTCAGGGTTACAGGTTAGGATTAGGGTTAGAGGATAGGGTTAGGGTTAGGGTTATGGTGGAGGTCAGGCTTAGTGTCAGGGTTATGCTCAGAGTACGGTTAGGGGTTAGGGTTAGGGTTAGGGGCAGCCTTAGGGGTAGCATGACGTTTCGCATTGGGTTTTGGAGTTAGGGTTATGCTCAGGGTAGAGTATAGGTTTAGGGTGGTATTGAAGGTTTGGTTTATGCTTAGACTGGGAATTGGTTTAGGGTGAGGGTTGAATAATGGGTAAGGTCATGGATTGGTTATGACCAGGGTTCCAGTTAATGTTAGTCCAGGTTGAGGGTGAGGCTTAGGGCGGGTCTGTGTCTCGTGTTAGCGTTAAGATGAAGTTTGAGGCTATAGGATCGTTTTCAAGTTCATCATTATGGTCAAAGTAATGTGATTCAGAAGTCAGATGTTGGGCATCGATCTTAGTGTTAATGGCTTTTCTCATGTTCGCATCACGGTGTGCATCTAATCAGAGTCCAGATGCAGGTTCGGCTCACATTGGGGGTTTGGGTTTGGATTAGGGTTAGGGTTAGGGTTATTGTTAGGATTAGGGTTAGTGTTAATGTTAGAGTTTTAGGGTTAGTGTTAGGGCTACGTTTAGGCTTAAGGTTAAGGTTACGGGTTAGGGTTACGGCTTGGGTTTGGGTAGGTTCGTTGTCATTTAATATCAATTTTTTTTGACTCGTAAAGTTAGAGGTTCGCAGGTTCTGATGCTGCATATTGAGTGTCAAAGTCTGACCCCACTGTGGGCTGAATGTCTGCAAGGAGTTTGATCACACGTTGTTTGTTACATCATTTCCGGATATTATCCATCTGTCATTATTGAGCAAACACTTTTCTCCTTTATTTTACGGGATGCCTTCTTTCCTTGAAGGTATTTTCTTCTCCATCCATCTTCACTGGGGTCTGGAGTGAGGCCGTGCTGTTCCCTCCAGCCCGTTCCCATGGGTCGTGGTTAGAAGGGCTGGTAGCTGATTTCCCGATCTGGTGTCATCTTCTGTGCCAGTGGTAATTGTCAGGAACACCTCTCAATGTCACCGAACGGGGTTGTTTTACAAGTCAATTTCCCACAAGGTTATCGCGTGCTTTTCGTGGTGACTGTTGTATGAGCTATTTCACAGATAAGAAATAATGAGTGTTGTTGAAACAGTCACAAGGTGCTTTTTCGGCTCGGCTGCTTGAGACAGCCTTATCCTGGCTGCCTTCTGGCGTGGTGACTGTGACACAGAAGTCACCTTGTGGACTGCGGGAGCCCTCTGATGGCCACACCAAGCACGTCCTGGTGGTTTAGGGTTACGGTTAGCGTTTGAGTTAGGCTTGGGTTTGGGTCAGGGTTGGAGTTTTAGGGTTAGGGTTAGGATTAGGGGTTAGGGGTTAGGGGTAGGGTTAGGGTTAGGGTTAGGGGCCCCCCACCGCCCACAATGTGACTTCTGTGTCACAGACACCACGCCAGAAGGCAGTCAGGATAAGGCTCTCTCAAGCAGCCAAGCCGAAGAAGAAAAAACGTTCGTGACTATTTCAACAACACTCATTATTGGATGCTTTTTTGGGCTGATTGATGGCCCCCCAAGAGGACATCATTGATGGATGGATGGAAACACCGAATGTGTTCCATGCACACGATAGAATATGACTCGGCCTTGTAAAGTAAGGACGTGTTGCACCTGCTACAACGTACATGAATCTTGGGGACATGATGGTCAGTGACTTGATCCAGACACTGAAAGACAGTCCTGTGTGATCGCACGTATATGGTGTCCCTAGTGGGGACTCACCCATAGGTCTCACTCACCTCTATAGACCAGAGACCTATTGCTGTCACAAACCAGGGGCTTCCTCAGGAGGGAGCCGGGCACTTGTGCTCTCTCTGCCCTGGCAGGTAACGAGTTTCACTTTCTGGGCGTCCCGGGGGGTTCCTTCCCTTCCTTCCAGGGGTGAATGGGGTCCACTGCAGGCAACTGCTTTCTCTGGCTGATTCTTTTCTAGGAATTCATCCTTCCCCTAACTCAACACCGGACGCTTTGCACATCTTTGGTCTGGCTGAGCTCTCAGATTTGGGGGACCCACCTCACCCCCACATATTTACTTTTAATGATTAAAATATACAAAGTTCCATATACCCAAACACACATTAATTTTTGAAAGCTGGCCTTGTAAAACACATCCACAGAGAAACTCACAGCCAGTGAGACAATATTTTATAAACAATAAAAATGGAATCTCTTGCATTTCTGTTCTGTGACACCATCTAAGGAATACAGCCAAACATATGAAGATAAGTTATACAGCTGTAAGTTGTCGAGCTAGAAAGAAATGGTGGTGGGCGGTGTAAGAGGGGGTCAGGCAGGCGGTGAAAATGTGTCTGGGCACCCAGGAACTGAAGTACAAATTAGGGATTAGGTAAATGGAAGTATTTGTGTAGAAATAAAACATCAATGGGAACAGAGAAGCCACAAACAAAGTTAATAATCATTTCCTTAAAAAATGAGAGTAATAATTCACCGACCAATTATGAATCCTCTGCCCTACAAGACAAGCAAGAATAAATTAAGTGGGGCTTGGAACAAGAAAGAGGAAATAACATCTAATAAAATGTGATTTAAATTTGGGCGAAGAGTAATTTATTCTTGACTCTGGGCTAATATCTTTGATTACCAGTTAGAAAAGGATGTCTCATTCCAAAAAAAGAAAGAAAAAAAAAAAAGAAAAAAATGGAATTTTCCCAAGTTGATGCAGATAGAAATAGAAATCACAAACAGATTAGCAATCTGTTGAAATAGCAAATGTCAGAGCTCTCCACCAAAAAGCCTCTTGCTTGGGATGGATTTCCTTTGTCGTTTCCCTAAGCCTGCAAGGATGGTGTACACCAAGGACTGCAGGCCACCATCCCGGGCTAAAGCTGGCCCTCCACCTGTTTATACCAATAAAGTTTTATCGACACACGGGCTGCACCCATTCATTCACTGGTTGTCTGTGGCTGTCCCTTCTAGGACCAGAGCTGAAGCGTTCAGCCCACGAAGCCTCGTTACTCCCTGGCCCCTAATGACAAAAGCCTGCCAGCCCTTGGTTTATGCCATTCCAAGGGACCAGACCCACCAGGGTTACTCCAAGTGTTAAATAGAAGAAACTCTGTGTTTTCTTCCCAAAAGGGCAAGGGAACTGCATTCCCGAAGCCAAGTCACAGACCCACCCTGCTGACCAACGTAGAGACAGAGTGTGTAGTTTAATGTCAACTACTGAGCAGACTTCCAGGTGGAAGAATGCACCTTGATGCATTGGCAAAGCACCCTGGATAATCCCGTATCCCTTAGTGAGTAAACCTCTAAAGACATTAATTTGGGTACAGCACCTGGGAGGCAGAAGGTAGTTGGTCTACACCTGGAGCATGGATTGGCTGGATCACAGGTGGATTTCTGGGCAACCCTGTGGCTGGTTGATTGGTTCCGCCTGCTGGAGTAGGTGAGAGGAGAGTGATCCAGGAGGAAGGGGGTCTCTGATCCATTCGTCCTATCTCTCTGCTGCGGTTGCCGGGGAAGGATTTGGGTCACATGCCACGTTCTTGCCCTTCTGGGCAGTTGCCTCGGAGCCTCGATAAACCGTGGCACCGTGGAGGCATTGCCCGGCAAAGAGTGTCTTCGTAGCATCAGATGGCGTTTGGGTTCTTGCCCACGTGGAATTTGCATTCCAGCCGCAGAGGTGAATTAATGCCGTAATACCTACTTGCCTGAGCTAATAGAATTATGATCAACACTCTGATGCTATGTTCTCCAAGCAGCCGTCTTAGAAGATTTCGTTGCGTCACCTGCTTCGATGCTGTCGCCTCTGATTTTCCATGTACTACCTGCTTCGCTCGTCCGCAGCCTCTCCTTTCTTGACTGGCCCGTTACGCCTCCTCCCTCCGCGCCTGATCCCCGCATCTCCCACGAGAAACACACCTGCCCCTGGCCATCGCGTCCGCGATCATGGTGCCAGCTCTCGGTGACCTGTTTGTCTCCAAAAGCCCTGCCCCCTAGAGCTCTCTGCCCCTGAACTGGACACCTTCCTCCTGCCTGTTTTGGTCCGTGTTGCATCACCTTCTGGCTGTAGGCGAGACCCTGGGGTTTCCCTGATGGTCTCGTCCACCTTTGCATCTTCAATCAGTAACTGAACGCTTTGCACCCACCTCGTGAACATGTCTCAAAGACCTCCATCCTTTGTCTTGGTGCCGCGATGCTACCCTGGGTCACACCTGTCCTGGTCCATCACACAGCCTCCTGGCTGGCCTCCCACATCCAGCTTCTCCCCGGTCTGCACTCCAGAGATGTGCCACCACCTTACCTGCTTAGATGTGGGCGGACGAGGTTTCCTGCCTCCCTTCTGTCGCTCCACCCGTGCCCGTGTTGTTCTTGCTTCTTGCTTGTTGGTCTCCCGCTCGGGACCATCCCAACCCTACCCAGCCTAGAGTTCTCAGCTTCCACACAAGACCTGGGTCCGGCCCTCGGGTGCCTTCCCTCCCTGCTCCTGTAACCCCTCCCTTAGCACCGACCTCACACATTGTGCTGCATCAGGGAACATCTTGCGGGCGATGATGGTGATGGTACTGACCCTCACTCTCTTACCTACCACGGTGATTATCACGTACCATCACAGGGTTTGGGACTTCGTGCCCAGAGACTCTATTCTCTTCCTGCTGTGCCACAGGAGAGAGCATCATTCATTCTGTGGCTCCACGCTGTGCCCTGTGTTGGGATCACATCTAACTCAAGATGATTGTCAGAACGAATATCGGCAGGAGCTAATGCGTCTTGCCAGTTTGACCTGGGACACTCTGTTTCCTTAATTTCTAAGTCTTTTCCCCTGAGCTGAAAGTTTGCAGCTTTGACTCAAGCCGAGAGCACAGTCTTTCCAAACACCTGACAGAACACTTACTTTTAAAGCCCTTCCTCGGGGAAATGAGTCGGGTCCCATTTCACTCTCGCCTGTGGCCACAGGCACGGAGAGAGGCAGCACACTTCCGAGGAAATGTGAGCAAAGAGAATCGATTTTCTCTTCATTCTGGCCAGGGAAGGACCAGTCGGAAGGTTGTAACGGGATTCAAGGCGGGTGATTGCTTCCTCCCTCCCCGCCCGCCTTTTTTTTTTTGGAGTCCTTTTTTTATTGAAATCTGAATGCTTCCTACTACCCGTGGGAAGTGTTTCCTACAGTGTTGAAGCACATTTTCAGTGCGTCTATCTCCCAGCTGATTTTCTGGTTTGGGATGGGGCCACTGTAATGCCACCGAAGGCTAATGACGAACACACTTCCCTGGATAATTGGTGAGGTCCACTCTTGGTTGGGAACATCTCCGCTGTAGGCGAGTGTCTGTACACAGTCCTGTGGCCCAGCCATCTGAGCCCCTGTCACTGCAAAGTTCTCGTCCTGGGGGAGCTGGCCGGGGGTCCCCGCCTCCCCGCCCGCCTTGCACAGCTGACACCAGCCTCCACGCCGAGCGGTCTGACACGTGATCCTGCCTCCTCGCTCAGGCAAACAAGGGCTGTGCTGGAGGGGCAACCGAGATCCCTTCTCCGAGGAGGGGGGGTTGTGTTCCTAAACATTTTCGTTAAGCCAGACGCGTCTAGGGCAGCCCGTAGGACCTCTCCAAGCATCCCGCCCTCTGCAGGTGACGGCGATGCTCTCGGCCATCCGAGCCGTGGTTGACACAGAGAGAATGCTTCCCCGTCGAGCTGACTCTTCTCCAGCTTCCCAGTGTAGGCAACGGAGCTTGGGGAAAGCACGACACTCCAGCCACCTGCCGAGACTCCAATTTCCCATGTCCAGAATTAATTCACGCACCTCCCAGGAGAATTCGCATCACGCCAGACATCTTCCTGGCTTGCCTTTGGCTGTGGCTCCTTCCCAGGGACCTGGGAAGATATACCCGTGGACGTCTGCAGATGTCTCCTCCCTCTGTGGCTTCATGCGGACGTACGTGCTTTATTCAATGCTCTGCCCGCCATGGCTTTGTGCGTCTGGGGCGGGCCTGAAGTCTCGGCCAAGCCTGGAGAGCAGCTGCTCGGAACCAAAGGGGCTTCAGGACGAGACATACATAAAACTGCTTTTCCAGAGCTCACTCTGACCCAGCTGACAAATCACGTTTGTCACGGTCTCCTGTAGGTGACCGACAATGCAGGACATGTGCGTGCAGAGCATCTCATGGCTGGTATCCAGACGTCCTTCTCGTGCTTCCCTTTGTTTCGTGGTTTTCTTAGAAAATTTTTTTGCATTTATTAAGTTTTGAGAGAGAGAGAGAGACAGACAGAGACAGAGTGTGAGTGGGGGAGGGGCAGAGAGAGAGGGAGACACAGAATCCGAAGCAGCCTCCGGGCTCTGAGCTGTCAGCGCAGAGCCTGATGCAGGGGTTGAACCCATGAACCGTGAGACCATGAGCTGACCCACAGTCCGACACTCAACCGACTGAGCCCCGAGGTGCCTCTGGCACTTAGCTTTCACTTTGGATTAATCCTTCTGTGCTCACATCTTGGTGCGTAATAGCTGCATGGGAGCGAAAACGAGTAATGCATCTCAAAACAAAACACACGTTGTATCTAGTGTGGTGTATAATTCCCCTTTCGTGGAAACCACCAGGTAACTCTCAGAAATGTGTCATCACAGCTCATTCTTACAAGATGCATCAGTGTCCTGGGGCTGTTGGAACGAATCAGTGCAAATTGGGCAGCTTACAACAGAAGGAATTGATCCTTTCCCAGTTCTGGAGGTCAGAGGTCTGAGATCCAGGCAGGGCAGGGCCGCTGAGATCCAGGCAGGGAAAGGCCACTGAGATCCAGGAGGGGCAGGACCACTGACATCCAGGCAGGGCAGGACCCCTGAAATTCAGGCAGGGCAGGGCCACTGAGACCCAGGAGGGGCAGGGCCGCTGAGATCCAGGCAGGGCAGGGCTGGTGAGATCCAGGAGGGTCAGGGCACTGAGATCCAGGCAGGGCAGGGCCGCTGAGATCCAGGCAGGGCAGGGCCACTGAGATCCAGGCAGGGCAGGGCCCCTGAGATCCAGGCAGACCAGCCGCTGAGATCCAGGAGGGGCAGGACCACTGAGATCCAGGCAGGGCAGGGCCGCTGAGACCCAGGAGGGGCAGGACCCCTGAGACCCAGGAGGGGCAGGACCCCTGAGATCCAGGCAGGGCAGGGCCGCTGAGATCCAGGAGGGTCAGGGCCGCTGAGATCCAGGCAGGGCAGGGCTGGTGAGATCCAGGAGGGTCAGGGCACTGAGATCCAGGCAGGGCAGGGCCGCTGAGATCCAGACAGGACAGGACCACTGAGATCCAGGCAGGGCAGGGCCACTGAGATCCAGGTAGGGCAGGGCCACTGAAATTCAGGCTGGGCAGGGCTGCTCAGGTCCAGGAGGCACAGGACCTCTGAGATCCAGGAGTGTCAGGTCCACTGAGATCCAGGAGGGACAGGAACATTGACATCCTGGGGGGCAGGACCACTGAGACCAGGAGGGGCAAGGCTGTGCTCCCTCCCGAGTCCCCAGGGGAGGGTCCTTCCTGCCTCTTCCCTCTTGTCTCTGTGTCCATCTTCAAGTGGCTTCTCCTCCTTGTCTGTGTCTCCTTTTATGTCTCTTCTAAGGACACCTGTCATTGAATTTAAGGTCACCACAATCCAGGATGGTCTCATTTCCAAATCCTTAACATATTCACATCTGTAAAGACCTTTTGTTCAGATGAGGCCGTATCATGAGGTCCTGGGTGGGAATGTCTTCTGGAAGCCACCATTGCAGCCAACACACAAGAGAAGATGGACAAGGGATCAGTTGAAGACATGGGAGGGTGGGTCCTGCCCGAATGACATAAGCCATTGACTCCTGTGGCTGATTTAGCCTCAACAAAATGTTGAATGAAAGACAGTCAATGTCTCTGTATAAGCAAAGGAAGGAACATTGCTCACGTACTTCAATCAAGGAGGGAAAGCGTTTCTTGGGTTTACAGGAATTTACTTCTTTGCCACTCCCTGTGTCTACCTCAGGCAATAATCTGACATATTCAGATGACTTCGATCATTTATTTTTAATGGCAGACTTAATTTTCATTCCTTGTGAATGCATTTTGTTTTTAGCTATTTGTTAAGGAGAACCTTGGAAATGTGTGTGTGTGTGGGAGCTGGGAGGGTGCCTGGCTGGCTCAGTCAGAGGCACGTTTGACTCTGGACATCTGGGTCATGAGTTCAAGCCCCACATTGGGCATAGAGCCTACTTAAAAAAAAAGCCAAAAGTGTGTGTGTCTGAGTATGTGCGCCTTGTGTATATATCTATCTATCTGTTCATATCTATTTATTTATATTTATCTCTTGATGGTATGAATAGATACATATTAAATATAAATATATAAACTATATACAATATTTGCAAAATAAATAGATTCCTATCTGTTTATTTGTAGACAGATACTTACACATACAGAGACATTTTTGTGTTTATTTTTAAAATTTTTTTAACGTTTATTTTTTATTATTGAGAGACAGAGAGACAGAGCACAAACAGGGGAGAGGCAGATAGAGAGGGAGACACAGAATCCGAAGCAGGTTCCCGGCTTCGAGCTGTCAGCACAGAGCCCGATGCGGGGCTTGAACTCACAAGCCGCAAGATCATGACCTGAGCTGAAGTTGGATGCTCAACCGAGTAAGCCACCCAAGTGCCCCATTCTGTTTATTTTTTATTATAAAACTATATGTGAAATAATTCAGAATGCTTAGCTTTGCCAGATTAGTCCACAAAAGTTTAAGGAAGAAGGTGGTGATTTCAGTTGGGATTTTCTGAGCCAACATGTAAGGGTGAGAATAGTTTGGGCCCATGTGGGGTTTATTGAATGCAGGGTGCCTTATGGGGTCACTTTATGTTCTCAGTGACTAAAAGTTAGGACTTGGATTGGCATCCTGTGAGTAGAAACCACTTTTCTTTAATAAACTCATTCAAATAGTTTTTCAGTGTTGGGTGAGGTTCGCTGTTTCGGTAACTCGAGCGAGAGCCTGAATTACCGTCGGGACAGTGCAAGCATGAAGACCTTGAATTTGGGCGCATTCTCATAGGAAATCTGGGGCGGGGGTCCTCTCCCTCCCCTCCCCCACACCTGTGAACGTTTAACATCATCACGTCCTGTTTTTACTTCCTTAAGTAAAATAATCACAAATGAAGCCGTCATTCACCAACTCCTCAGAGTTGGACTGTGTTCTTCAAACCTGGCATGTTTTCTTGCAATGTTTCCACTCACCAGTTGGTTCCATGACTTGAAAGATTTAAAATTATTCAGAAAATATGTACAACGTGTGCTTTGAGCTCCCTACCTGGCATCTGGGCTTGAAAATAAAAACCAGGATCCCACATCCAGGAATGAATTGGATGCGTTCCTTAGATTGATAGTAGAATGTCTTGTTTTCTGTATTAACTTCTGACACCGTGTGAAGTCCTGGATGTTTTAAAACCCTTGACATTCTAACATTGGCAACCGGGGATGAATAACTTTTACCTGCGACGAGTTTTGGTTCTTCACTTTGGAAAGCTGGGTGTTCATCCCTCATTCCCTGTGGTGCACCCATCTGTGTATGTCCCACCTGCTGCTCTGCACAACCTTGACGTGCATTGACGGGTCTCCATAACACAGCGGTTACCCCTGCGCTGAATTCCCCGCTAGCCTCTCATTGCCACCTCGTAATCTACAGCCACCTCCGTGCGAAACCACATGAAGTGATTTCAAGATCAACGTGAGTTAGTATTTTGCAAGCTGGGTCATTCACCACTGCAGGAATTCTCTCTGTAGACGTGACTTTGTGAACTGGGCAGTTTGACTGTTCTGTTCATGCCTTCTCACTTCCTTAATCATATAGTTTATAGACTCTCATTTGGTTAGAAGTTGGGTCAACATGAGTAGATACCTGTTCTGGACTGAATGTTTGCACTCTTCCCCCAAAATTCATTGATGGAAACCCTACCCTACAATGGGTTGTAATCAGGAAGTGGTGCCTTTGGGAGGTAACTAGGGTTGGATATTTTCCTGAGGGTGGGAACCCTGTGATGGGATTGATGTCCTTGTGACAAGAGGACCCCAGACCTGTCAGCCTTGCAGCCTCCAGCAGTGTGGAGAAATACATATCTGTTGTTTATAAGCCTCCCAGTCTGTGCTAATTTGTTACCACAGCCCAAGCAGCCCAAGACATTTATATCATTCATCACGTGTATTGTTTGATGAAAAAAATAGAAAGACCTGTAAAGACATTTCCAGCTGATACAGCAACATGTAAGACCGTTGTGTGTATGGAATCGTTGTTAGAAATCACTAATGACAGGTGCTGGGAAATGCCATTGGTTGTTTGCCATGTGCCTCTGTCCCAGTCCATTCGCACGTGTGCTGTTTCCTTCTCTCTGGCCGTCAGGGGACCCTCTGCTGCTAATTCTGGTCTCTGTGGGTTTACCTGAGCGGGGGAAGACCACCCCAGATAACTCAGAGTCAACTGATTAGGGACTTCAATTGCACCTGGAGACTCCAACTTATGTTACATTATAACCTCCTGATGGTAGGGGCCTGGACATGGTCCCACCCTCCTTCTGGCATTTGCGCTAAGGCACGGGAAGCTGGGGGAGGGGAGCATCTAGAATCCTGTTCCTACAGAAGGTAAATAGGATGTATCCCCCGACCAGAGAACATAGGCGAGTTGCATTGTGGAGTATCTTTACCCGTGCTAACATGGCATTTTAAGAATTTCAAGTGTAGGGACTCCCGGGCGGCTCAGTCAGTTAAGCATCTGACTCCTGATCTCAGCCCAGGTCATGATCTCGCGACTTGTGAGTTCGAGCCCCATGTCGGGCTCTGTGCTGACAACTCAGAGCCTGCTTGGAATTCTCTCTCTCTTTCTCTCTCTCTCTGTCTCTCTTTGCCCGTCCTTCGCTTGCACTCTGTGTCTCTCACAAAATAAATTGACATTATAAAAATTAAAACAAAAAGAATTTCCAGTATACACATCCTGTCTTACAGACACCCGTCATGCCACCTGCACGATTGTCCTATTCCAAGATGACCCCATCCTACCTACTCCCATTGGTGCTGACCTTACTTCCAAGTAAGGCTCCGTTCGGATGTCCTGGGGGTTTCACACTAGAAGATAATCTCTGTTTGGAGGGAGAGGATGTAGTTCATCCCATCCCAGCCCCTTAGCACTTAGACCTCCCAACACATGATCTATTTCACTCAACTGATGGCTGCCCCTTCTCTGTCCGTTGTCTGCATGAAGCACTTGTGGCCAGGAACACCTGCCATGGTCGTTGCTGCATTCGGTGTGCGGTAAACGGGGCCACCGCTGGAGGGTCCTCGGGCAATATGGACAGACAGAAAGGGGGGATTTTTGCAACGTGCCAACCCTGAGACTGGGTCGTCTCCATCCGAGACTGTATTGTGCTGTCCCCAAGGGTCAGTCCCGCGCTGCCTTCCTGGGAGCTGCCTCACAGGCTGGGCAGGGACTGCGTCTTCCTTGAACAGGTCTAGGCAGCAGGGAGGGAGAGCAGATGGGCAGAGAGGTTTTCCAGGGTCCGCTCCCAAGTAAAGAGCAAGACCAGAGAGGCGTGTATTTGAAGGGCCTTATGTCCCTGCCCCTCCAATGTCTGGAAGAAACAAAAGTCTGCACTTTGCAGGGACAGCTCTTTGTCGGATGCACGATTTTCGACCCGGGAGGTTGCCTGCGGGATATGCACACAGAATGGAAAAAGGACTTTTCACCGTGAAGGTATTTAGGTTTAGAGAGCACACACCTCGCCCCGCAAAGACCCCCGAGTCCCTTCGTACCCCAGACTTGCAATCACAGAGTCATTTGAAAATCAAACTCATTCCGATTCTGTGTCTCCCTCTCTCTCTGCCCCTCCCCCGTTCATGCTCTGTCTCTCTCTGTCCCAAAAATAAATAAAAACGTTGAAAAAAAAATTAAAAAAAAAAAAAAGAAAATCAAACTCACTTGTTCTGTTGGGTTCTTGCTTGCAAATTCCCAGTCGTGCACACACACCCACACCCACACCCACACACACACACACACTCACATGCACACTGGGGACACGTGACCCAAAGGTCTTATGCTTCACTCGCTTGTTTAAGTCAAAACTGGTACCATCACCGAATTTGTTTCCTTACGAGAGGACATTCTGAAGGGCCATCAATAAGCTAACCAGAAGGGACGTCCATTCCTGGGTGACGAATTCCAAGCCATTGGGAATGATGGGGACCCTGTGCATCTCGGACCCAACATGACCCCAGATTTCGCCAAGCTAGTCGGGAAGTCTGCCCCTCAGAGTGCGGTGACTACACCCCAGTCGTGAGTGGGGGGCACTCGGCCAGACGTTGTGCAGCCAGACTGACCGCTGGGGCTCATGTGACACGATAATTTATTTTGATAATTTGTTTTGAGAGAGAGAGAGAGAGTGAGTGAGAACGAATAGGGGAGGAGGAGAGAGAGGGGGAGAAGGAGAGAGAGATAGAATCCCAAGCAGGCTCCACACTGTCAGCACAGAGCCTGACGTGGGGCTCGAACTCACGAGCTGTAATATCATGACCTGAGCCGAAATCAAGACTCAGGCGGTCACCTGACTGAGCCTCCCAGGCGCCCCTGGACACTCTCTTGAAAGGGACTCTTTGCCACCCGTGTTGTCCTATTTTGTAGGTGCCCAGTGCCTATAGGGAGAGCCTCATGGGTGTGGGTTCCGAGTGACTCGATGAGAGGTTTTCCATCCGTGGTACCCGAGTCGTGATGCGGAGGGATGGCCAGGGAAATGGCGTTCCACTTTTCTCCATGGGTCTTTCTCCCTGGCTCATTTTTAAACTTGTTTTTAAAGGCTCTAAGACATTCACAACCACATAATGAAAATGTGTCTTAAGACCTTCCTTGTCTCAACTGTAACAGCATGAAATGAGTTTCAAGAAACCAGGATCAACCCCGAGCACTCTTTCCTTGTTATTTGGTAGATTGAAATGTACACTCAACATCCTTTTCCATCTGGTCCCCGTGACCGAGTTTTTGTCTTTCCTGACTATAGGTCTTTAAACGACCACATGATTTTAAAGCTAAAAGGAACATGGGAGGCAATTTCATAGCAAATTGAAATGTCCGTAACCAGGCATATTAGTCTTTCTAAGGCTGTTATCACAAATTACTATAAACGGGGTCCTAAGAACAAAACAAATTTGTTCTCTCTCTGTTCTAGAGACCAGATGTCTGAGATCCAGGCAGGGCACAGCTGCTGAGATCCAGATGGGCAGTACCCCTGAGATCCAGGTAGGGCAGGACCACTGAGATCCAGGCAGGGCAGGGCTGCTGAGATCCAGGCAAGGCAGGGCTGCTGAGATCCAGGCAAGGCAGGGCTGCTGAGATCCAGGCAGGGCTGTGCTCTCTCCTGAGGCTCCAAGGGAGGGTCCTTCCAGCCTCTTCCAGCTTCGGAGGCTCCAGGCGTCCTTGGGCTTGTGACCGTGTCCCTCCCGTCTCTGCCTCCTCATTCACGTGGCTTCTCCTCTGTGTCTGTGTGTCCCCTTCCGTCTCTTACAAGGACACCTGTGATTGGATTCAGGGCCACCCTCCTCCAGGATGGGCTCCTCTGAGATCCTTCCCTTACTCCCATCTGCAAAGACGCCGTTTCCCAATAGGGTCAGTTGACAAGTTCTCAGGGTTTGCGTGTGGACGCATACTTATGGGGACACTTCAACAACTTTACTTTAGTTGTGGGGTCCGGTCACGTGGCGGCCACTGGTGGTCTTTCGTGGCATGGGCCGGGATACGTGGCTCTCCTAATGGATCCAGCGGTCCAGTGGGGAGGGAAGCCGGCACCATGGAGCATGTATCCTCTGTCCGATTGAGATCTTGGGGGTCTTAGGACAAGGGCACCTCGTTGGTGATGAAGGAGGAACGCTTTGCCCGCCCGACAAACGCACAGCTGGGAAGGCCAGTCAGCTGGCTCTGTCGCACCAAGGACACGGGCACACTCTGTTCTCACCCCCGTCTGAAGGAAGGCTCAGCGTTTTTACAAGCCAGTCACGCATTTCCTGAATGCATCGCATACGAACGTTGGAAAAAGCCCAGGAAACGACCGCCACAAAATGCTTCTTAAAGTGTCTGGAAAAATTTCACTTTCCAAGTAAAGGTAATGATGTTTATTAAAAAAAAAAATCCGTAAGTGACGACTGTCCGTGCACGGTGGCCAGATTGCATGTCCTAGAGAACAGAACTATTTTGGAGGAAATCAAAAACTCACCCTGCTGCCCTTTCTATGTGTATTATATGTAGAATATATATAATATACTATAGAGTATACTATTATATTCCCCCAAGAGCTCATTTCTTTTTCTTTTTATGTTTTATTCATATTTTTTTTTTGAGAGAGAGAGAGACAGCGTGAGTGGGGAAGGAGCAGAGAGAGAGGGAGACACAGAATCCGAGGCAGGTTCCAGGCTCCGAGCTGTCAGCACAGAGCCCGACGTGGGGCTCAAACTCACGAACCACGAGATCATGACCTGAGCTAAAGTCGGGCTCTCCACCGACTGAGCCACCCAGGAGCCCCTCCCAAGAGCTAATTTCCCCATTTTGAGCTCTTATAGATTCGTGCGAGAGAAATATTCTACAAAACGCCTTTGGCATTGAAAGCAATACACGGGGGACCCCGAAGCCTGCCTTACGCTACGAGTAACAAGGTTCGAATGCATGTCGAGCCTTCCTTTCAACCACTTCAGGGTGTTCGATGGCCTCCTGTTCTAAGAAGATGCCCTGGGACACACCGAATGAGGCGTGGGGGTCCAGGGCATGGACCGTCTGGGAGTCATTCTTCCTATAATGGGCTCCTTTGTTACAACGAGAGCAGACTCCATAATTAGTCACTAAATCCATGCTCCGTGGCCCAGACTCTTAGCTCTGGGAGGTTCATCGCTTGCTACGCAGGGAACCAAAGGTAATAGGGTCTCGGAAAAGCAAGCCATTATAAGACCTGGTGCAAATTCCTTCTTTGGAATTCAACGCCCGTTACTGGCTTGAAGGCTCACCCCAGTGCATTCTTTCTGGCTCACGTGTGGCCCTGCCCCACGAAAGACACGTTGAAGTCCTACTTGTGGCACCTGTGAATGTGACCTAATTTGCAAAGAAGTCAGGGGGCGTCCATACGTTCAAATGCACCCTGATTCTTGTTTTCCAGAAGATGCTAATGTCTCCTGTATACCTACTCACTCATCATGCACCTGTCCCCTTGATTTGTTGCTGAGGCACCGTGCAAGAATGCTCAGTGCCTGGAGGGTGCTTGGGTCGCCGGCTTCACCCTGTCCGTGGCTTGTTCGTGCACCTGCAAGAAACCTTATGAGCGGGGCAGATCTTTCTAGAATGTGAGGCTCCTGATGACAACACAGGCTGCTCAGGTGCTGTGTTAGCCACACGTCCCACAGCCACCTGAGTGGCAGAGGTCAGCAGCCCTGATCTAGAAAATGGCGTTCTGGGATGCTTAATTGTGTCTACATGACGGGGCTACGGGGGTGCTCAGATCTCTGGCCCAAGACGATTCTGGGTGTGTCTGTGAGGGCGTTTCTGGATGAGGTTAGCTTCCGATTCACTGAAGTGAAGCAGTGGACGGTCATCCCCAGTGTGGGTGAGCCTGATATAATCAGTTGAGGGCTAGAATAGAAGAAAAAGGCTGAGTAGGAGAGAAATTCCTGCTTCCTGATGTCCTTCCAACTGGGACACTGCTTTGTTTTGTTTTGTTTTTTTTCTTATCTTCAGACTTGACCTGAAATATCAGCTCCTCCTGGGTCTTGAGCCTTTGGGCTGAAACTTACACCGTCAGCTCTTGGTTCTCTGCCTCCGGACTCAAATTAGAACTCACACCACATGAGCTGTCTTCCATCTGTAGCTTGCCTGCAGATCTTGGAACTTCTCAGTGTTTGTAATTGCATGAACGAGTTCTCTATAATGAATGCCTCCCCATGTGACACACACACACACACACACACACTGGGTCTGTTTCTCTGGAGAACCCAGACTCACGCATCATCTTATTTTGAGGTGTTCATCATCCTGTTCTGCGATGATCATTGTCTTGTCCTGGGATGGTTGCTGTCCTCTTCTGGGATGCTCCTGTTTCTGTCTCTTTTCTCTTTCTCTCAGATCTGGACGGAGGTCCAATCCAAAAATGAACACCACAGCCCTTGACCCTCTAGAACCCATCTGAGAGAGTGAGCCTAAAATCTCATCCTAACACCTGCTCATGGAGGGTTAAAGAAATGATCCCTACACCCTCAGAGGTGGGCGAGATCCAAGATATGACAAAATCCAGCTCCTTAGTGTCATTGGTTAGGACAAGGGTGCTGGTTTCCACGGCTGCTGTAACAAAATCGCCCCAAACAGTGGGCTTAAGACAATGCAAAGTTACCGTTTCCGAGTTCTGGGGACCAGGAGTCTGAAATCAAAATGGCGGCAGGGTTGGCTCCTTACTGAAGGCTCTGGGGAAGGCTGTCATCAATGCTTGGTGTTTCCTGTAGACACATCACTCCAGTCTCTGCTTCTGCGTCCACTTTGCTGTCTCCCCTGTGTTTCTGTGACCCTCTCAGTGAGGGACACCAGTCATTGGATTTACGACCCACCCCAGTCAGAAAGGACCTTGTCATATCTCGGTACATCTGCAAAGCCCTCATTTCCCCAATATATTCTCTTGCATCCGGTCGTGAGTGGACACATCTCCCCAGGCGCCAGAGTTCAACCCACTGCACCCAGGTCCTGGGGCAGAATCGGAGAGGACATTAGAGCATCAGGCTGTTGATCTGGAAATGCACACTCAGCCTATTTCCAGGGCTCGTAATGAAGCCATCATCCCATTTAGATAATAACCACCAGCCTTGGGGATGATGCTGGCTTGCTTTGTTCTTCTTTCTGACAATTCTCCTTTGTACTTGGATTTATGGAAAGACTAAACACACACACACACACACACACACACACACACACACACACACACACTCACTCAACCCTCCTACAACTTACAATGCCTGAGCTACGTGCTGTGTTCAGCCCCCCGTGGCCCTATAGAACTGGGGGAAGAAAGGAGTCAGATGGTCGATTAATTCCATCCTTCCGTCTGAATTACAGACACCTGTGAGGGAGGACAGGGGGAGCTCTTTCTTCTATAAGAAAACAAGACCCCAGAAAATTCGCCTTCTTATTTGTGTCTCGGTGAAAACACACGGTCATAACAATGGTGGCGATGGGAAGTAAACATCAGAGACAGGTAAATTTTACGTCCCGGGGGGTCGGGAATGGTGCAGATTCTTTTAAAACCCACTGAGCATTGCCCTTCCGGGACTGAGATGAAAATAACTAACCAGAAAGCAAACACACAGGGAAACTAAAATCGTACAAAAGCCAAGGATTGTCCCCGTGGGAGTGGAAACTGGGGGCACACGCAGGCTTTTCCAGCGGGATGCAGACGGCTGGAGGAAGGAAAGGGAGGCTGTGGTGGAAATGGCCAGCCTTTTCTGCAGTAGAAATGCGACATCGTTTTGTCAGTTCCGTCCCTGACACACAAAAATGCGTGTCAGACTCACAGCGGGCAGAGTAGCGCTCTATGATTTGGAAACTCATTCTCTGTGCTGTGCGGATGACTACCTGCTGGACATCTGAGAGCTGACCCGGTGCCTGGAGACTCATGCTCTGTGCACTCACAGGATCCCCTTCGCAAGCTTGCTCAATATTTTCCATGCCCACGCACCCTCCATTTTTGGAACACTCTGCTTATTTTTAAGTGAAGCCAGATGTTGATATTTTCGAGCCGATCTAGCAAGAACGCTCCACCTGTCAATATGGTACCTCTGTCCCCCCACCAGACACCTCTCCCGTGAAGTCTCCCAGGGCTCCCAGGTGCAGTGTGGCCCCCGTCTTCCATGTCTGTTCACTTTTCCCATGCACTTCTGTGAATGTGCATGCCTGGCTCATGGGCTCTGTAACCATTCACCCCACGCACCCCACATCCGGCTCCTGGGAGCCAGCCCCTCGAGGGTCCCATCTCGATGGCCGCCTGGGGGCCAAGCCCTGGACACTTCCCCCTGAGACAAGCAATAGAGCTTGAAGGACTTAGCAAACCATGTGTTCAAATGGGGAGAGGAGGAGGAGGAGGGGACTGTTGTCATAAGGAGTGAGCCCCAACCGTGAGATATGCGTGCAAGTGACGGTGGGCAGAAAGGACCTTTCAAGGACTGCGAGCCTAGGAGCACCACGTATGTGGTGTGGGATGAGTATGTGCTGTGATTGAATGTCAGGGTGGCAAATCTCCTCCTTGGCACACAGGTGACTTCGGGGTAGGTTGCTCTGCGTTCGAGTGTCGCTGAGGTTGAGGGCGGCCTGAAGTCCAGGGGCTGGTGTGGGAAGGAGGGCAGATGAACCAAAGTCGGATCCGGACAGGTGACAGAGCATCTTGCCCACAGGTATCTGGGGATGCACACAGTTCAGCCAATTCTTCATGAGCCTAGAAACGGGGATCGGAGGGAGGGTCTGTGTCTGGTCTTGTCCCAGAGAAACAGGTGAGTCTTATGTGAGGGAGGCGGCCGCGGGGGTTCTTTGGGGGAATATGTCTCCTGCGGCTTTGCAGGTGATTAGGGTTACATGAGGTCATGGAGGTGGGGTCCCCACGATGGGATTAGTGTCCCCATCAGATGCTGAGTCCTAGCTGCCCAGCCAAAGACAGCCAGACTTGGGTACCTTTAATGATGTCAGGACATTATGGTCCCAAGGCTGAGCTGTAAGACGTTGTGTTTTGGGCACGGGGAGAAACCCAACATGGACCCGCTGTCTTGCGTCCACGCGGTCCTACCCAGGTGATGCCTGATCATTGAGGTCCACACTAGCCGCCCTGAACGTCCTGTGGGACACAACGGTATTGCCCTGCTTCTCACGTCTCTCCGGCAGAGACGGTCCTGTGGACAGCAAGGAGGTCGAACCCAAAGAATCACCTCCCCAAGATGTGCGTGATGAACACCGTGTTCCTCAGCAGCAGAGCTCATTTTCTCCTTCACCTGCTGCTTCACCACTGACGCACCTGCTAATAAACTCATTGGAAAGTTCCCACAGTTCCCTGCTCTCCGAGGAGGTGATGGGTTTGCCTCCAGGGAGAGAAATCCGGCGCAGCAAAAACCGGGGAACCCACCCGTGCACTTGCTTTACAGAGAGGCCAACGTGGCTTCCAGAATATTCTTAAAGAGTTAGTGCGTGGAAGCGTTAGGTGACAACCAAGCTCCCTTCCTTGTTTTCTCGCAAAGATCTGACTTTCAACGTGCCTTTAAATTTTTCTGTTACAAAACACTCCATGCACCTGAAGCCTGAAGAGGGTGATAGGAACACAGTAGACCCGCCTGTGTGTGTGTGAAATGAGTTTCTGACGCCATTTTGCCCTTGTATAACCACGCCGCCCCCCCAATTGTTTTCTTATTCCACGGAAAATTGGCCCCATACCTTGGGTCACTGTTGTCCTGCATGGTTTACCAGTGGTTCATCTGCTCATTGACAGGATGGGAGGGGAATATGTATTTTCTCCTGTTGTCATTTGCAATTCTCAAGTGATACTTGCCTTTAGAATTAATTATCTGAGGAAATAGCATCTCTGTGGCTCTCTGCTGAAGAATGTTCTTCTGGAAAAGCCCGGACTGTGCTGTTAGCATTTTCTGGTCCTCTCCGGGGCGGGCTTGCTGCGGTATGATGATGGGGCGCCTTGATCTGAGGCCCCGGGTGGCGTCTGGGTGTTTGCGAGATGGCCATTTTCCGACCAGAAATGGGTCACGGACGTCTCCAGCAAACCTACAAGTCAGCTCTCTGGGGGCCGGGTCGGACTCTGCCCTGACCTTCACTTTGCAAACTCATGCACAGGGTGGAAAATCCTGCAAATACCGATGATCCAGGATGTAGGCAGAAGGCCCTGTGATCTCTTGATTAAATCCTGTATCCTGGTCGTACATTGATAATAACTGTAATCTCCTTATGGGTTATTGAAATACAACTGGAGGGAATTATCTGTACCATATTTCAAGGACAGGGCACGAGGCTGACCGCTGTGCATGGGGAGCTGGGCTCACCTGCTTCCCACCGAAGCCTGAGCACCTGGAATAGTCCCCTCCTCATGATTCCCTGAGCCACCTTGGGTTAAGGATCATGCCTGTAGGCTTTTCTCCATCTCCGTCTGGTTTGGGGGCCTCCTGGGTCCATCCGTCATCAGAGCTTGGTGGCTCTGATGGTTGTCTCAAGGATACAAAGACGGAAGGCTGCATATCTTGGATGTGAGGTGGGGGCAAGGTCTCAAGAACTCTTTGAACGAGCAAGAAGAAAGCAGGAAAGAAATCACAAGCAGGTGGCACTTAAAACAAAACACAACACCCCTCCCCCACAAACAATCCAAAGTCTCAAGGAGGATCTATTACCTTTTCCATCCACAAGCAACCATCCACTCCAGTGACGAACAGACCCATCCATTTTAACTGAACAGAATAAGGAAGTTTTATTGACAACGTGTCCATATTCCATAGTGTGCCTTGGCCGTGAGGAAGCAACCACTTGCTGGGTCTGGGCACGCTGTCCAACGTAACCCACGATTATCTGAAGAAGCCGTGGAAACACGCCTCTGTTTCCCGCCACGTATCTGTGTGAGGTCGGATGTTGTTCTAGAGAAGCAACATATTGCCACGCACAGCATGCAGACGCCCACGGGAGACTCTTCTGTCTTCCCTTAAGGCGCACGTTTGCACACACAAGAGACGTTCTGAGCATCTGTCGTTCACGCACAAGACGGAGGTCACGTCTCAGGAGCCCCCTGGTCTCTGCCATCCACTCTTGCAACCCATCTCTCGTGGTTCGCTGTTCCTGCTGAAATGCGGCCTCACCCAGCTGCGTGGTTGGAGAGGGAGGCGTACTTTCCTAGCTTTTTCAGACAGTCGTGGGAAACCTTTGACCCTGCTCCAAACCCAGCAGGTGGCGGCTTCGTAAAGGCGGGTGGCCACCTGGAATGTGCAATCTTCAGCCGTGGCAGCTACAGTGCTGTGTCTATGGCCTGCCCTTGTTTGTGGTTACAGGGGCAGTCCACCCGTCTTTTCCTCTGGAGCGATTCCCCGTAGCAAAGGAGGATGTTCTAAGCGTCCTTCAGGTGGTAGAGGGTATGCTCTATATACCTATGCTGTGTGCAAGGGAGCAGCCGGCCCCTGGGTCCCTGCTGTCCTGGAGCTCCCGGCCAAGCTGATGGACCTGAGTCCCATCCTTATGATCTGTGGGCTGTGCAGGAAGAATGCACCTGTGGAGGGGACGTGGGCTTGGTGCCTCAATCCTAGCAGACTGGTCTTAGCCTGGACCTTAAATCTGTGCACCTACGCTGCCATATGAGGGATGTGTGTGTGCAGGAGAGGTGAGCTCGGTCCCTCTATGCCAGGGAGACCCGTCCTAGAGTGCACCGTATATCTCTACACCTGAGTTATTGCATGAGGGGTGTGTGTGTGTGTGTGTGTGTGTGTGTATGTGTGCAGGAGAGGTGGGCTCAGTCCCTCTATCCCAGGTAGACCCACCCGATGCAGCCTGGACCCTACATCTCTACACTGAGCGCCGCCCCCCATCTGCACAACAGTCCCCCTGCCTGCCTTGTGCATTGGAGGGAGTCTCTGTGTTTTGGAGGTGGTGCCAGGCACCTAACACTCAGAGCCAGCAGCCAGGTGCAGTACTGAGGTCACTTCATGAGCCGCAAGATTGAGACAGTTTTGGTTTTCCCACATTTGGCTATTTGTATATGGCTTTATGCACAGAAGGACGGGTTCTGTGCTGGTTGCCAGTGGGCCCCCTAAGGAAGAGTGGCTCCCTGGAGGGGCTCACAGTGTTCTGGAAGAAGGTGTTCTGGAGAACACCTCTGGAGGGGGACCATGGCCAGGTAGCAGGGAGCCCCAGCATCTACATGACTGGCCGAGCCTTGCTGACCCCCATTAAGAAAGACCCATTTAGGTACATACTATAGTATGTTCAGTCGGCCGTGGCTTACAGCAGGGCTTGAGGCTCTGGGGGCTTCACTGCTCCCGGATTTAATAGGACTTTGTCTGGAGGGTCAGCGTGGAGATTCATCAGCCATAATGCTCACCCTTCCACAGACTCCAGGTCTCTCCCTTCTTATTTTGAAGAGTTTTATATGACAAAGTGGTAAGAAGATGTGCTTGTGCGGAAGTGTCCCATGAGCGCTACAGCCTTTGCGTGCAACGGGGCACTGTCACATCATCCCATAAAGCAAATGTACACACAAAACACACATATTAACATACATAGCTTTTTTTTTAATAAAAGCAGAAGAATGCACAGAGGAAAGTGGCATTATTTCCATCTCTTTGCAAATGTCTTACATTTTGCAAACGTGCAGCTTAAGGAAAGACAGCCCAATCCTCCTACCAATGTCCACATGTCACGCGTTGAGGTATGTTGTTTCCGTTCAAGAAGATCCAACCTGACGCGGATATGTAGCTGGAAAAGAAAGGAGTATTTTGGTAGCATTTTCAGATAATTGTGCATCATCTCTGACATCATCCCTAGACCCACCAAGTGGCTGTTTCCTGGATGGCCAAGTTATAACGTGGAGACTAAAATCATTATCAATGAAATTTTCTTCCTCCATTCACTTAAAATCAATCATTCTATTTATCATTTCGAATGGATCCTCTGCCCACTGGTCCTTTGGAAAATATTGGTCCGCTGACTTACAGAGGGCTTCTAATCGGCGATGCATTTCATTATATGACATCAAAAAAAAAAAAAAAGTCAACGTTTGTTGGTGTAACTAACCCCTGATCTTATCAGAAAAGAAAAGTCTAGGGATTGGGCAACAGTTGACCTCCTGGTGCCACGTACACGTTTTGCAGAATTCTGAATTTCCCTCAGAAGCTCAAATGTTGTCACTGGCGGTAAACTTGTTTTCCTCGAAGTGACAAGCTCACTCTGTGTTCCAGAGAATGTCTGCCAGCTATCTGGCTTGGAATAACCACGGTATGTCTATAGTTTCTCTTCCAAGGAAAACTGGTGTTTCCCAAGGAATGCAGCCAGATCAGCTCCCAACCGAAACAGCCTGCCAGCCACCATACGTCAGTGTGTGGTTAGACGTGCCTTATGTATACTTCCCATTTTGTCACGTAGGACATTACACACGGATACCGTTGACCCTTGGATAACACGAGGGTTAAGAGCACTGACCTCCCCATGCAGTTGAAAATGCATATATCACTTTTCACTCCCCCAAAACGTAACTACTAAGCCTACTGTTGACCAGAAGCCTTACCAGTCACAATCGATGAACATGTATTTTGTATTTCTGTGTACTATATGCTGTAATTGTATGATAAAGTCAGCTAGAGAAAAGAAAATATTAAGGAAATCATAAGGAAGAGAAAAAACATTGATGGGACTGTACTATACTGATAAAAAGACAATCTGTGCATAAGTTGACCCACGTTGTTCAAACCCATGTTGCTTAAGGGTCAACTGCGCACTCATAAGTCATACGTAATAAAAGTAATACTTCCTACTGCTTTGTCAAGGTTGCTCTTAAGTGAAACCAAGATTGTTTTTGCTCTCAGAATGGCAAGTGCTGGCGGATGCAGCAATGGCTAATGCATTTGGAGCTTCTCCCTTGGTTCATGCTAAGACACCAGAAGTTTACCCAATGTAAACTGCACCATCCATGCAAACATCAGCACAGTGTGAAGGCAGAAGCTACTTAATATTATGATGAATGTGGTCCTGACTGCATGGACTTACCCCCACCTCCCACCCAAGGGCATGTGACCCCACGTTGAGAATGATGATCAAATGAGGAACAGTGAGTTTACTTGAATGTGACCAGTGCTCATCATGGCGGATTCCTACCCAAAGACTTGTGGCTCCACTTGGAAAACGCTGATCTGATGATGAACAGTGAGTGTAGTTGAACATGACCCATACTCATCATAGCGGATTCCCACCCAAGAACACTTGGACCCACTTGGAGAACGCGGGTCTGATGATGAACAGTGAGTGTAGTTGAACATGCCCCATACTCATCATGCTGGATTCCCACCCAAGAACACTTGGACCCATGTGGAGAACAGTGATCTGATGATGAACAGTGAGTATAGTTGAACATGACCCATGCTCATCATGGTGGACAAGCATTGGCACCAGTGTCTGCTCACAGGCACTGGCTAACATCTTCCCTGGAAGGACACCATCCTGGGGACCAACTATGACAGTTTCTGACTATTGCCTTGTCCTTGGGTTCCGTGAGTGTTGGCCTTCTCCATGGGCTTTAGTGTTGCCATACCACAGACCAATACCCAACGTTTGTTTTAGCGATGCCGTGCTTCCTGGCTTGAGTCTGATCTTGCCATTCTTGAATTTGTTTCCACCTCCAGGCACTGGGTGCTTCCAACAATGACGTTTTGTTTTAGGGGATTTTGCTCCAGGGTCCTCACCTGTAGCAGCGATGGGCTTTTACCTTCCTTTCCTGAGGTGTGCGACATGTGTCCACAGGTTTGCCTGGGAGCCTCATCCACGCCTTCCTCATAGGGGTGGGTTTAGGTCACATGGCAAAATGACCTCGTTTACACTTCATCTTCCCCGATGTCTCTGTCACAGGCAGTCTGCCCCGTCTGGGGATTCGTTACACTGAGGAGGTCCCATGATGTCTCTCATCTTGCTGGTCCGTGACCACATGTTTATCCTCACCTGTACCGTCGTGTGGGTGCATCATCGAGCTGGTGGGTACTGATTCAGGGTCACATCCAGGGTGAGTGCATTGCTGTTGGGCCATCTGCCTACAGGTTCTGCCCATCTCTTCATTCTTGTCTTCCAACTAGGAAACACACTTACTGTTCTTATCTCCCCTTCCATGTACATTTTGTGCAACTAAACCCATGTAGGCAGTTGGCTAGGATAAGGTGCTGCTTCTCAATTTGGGTTGGGTATCTAATTTTTGCAAAAAAAACAAAAAACAAAAAACAAAAAAACACCAAACACATGCGTCCCAAATACTGAGTCTCAGGGGTGCCTGGGTGGCTCAGTCAGTTGAGCATCCCAACTTTGGCTCAGGTCATGATTTCACAGTCCATGAGTTCGAGCCCTGCATCAGGCTCTGTGCTACCAGCTCGGAGGCTGGAGCCTGGAGCCTGCTTTGGATTCTGTGTCTCCCTCTCTCTCTGCCCCTCCCCTGCTCCTGCTCTGTCTCTCTCTCTCTCTCTCTCTCTCTCTGTCTCTTAAAAATCAACAAAACCACAAAAAAAAATACCGAGTCTCAGACTAAAAGGCACTTTGCCTGGAGGTTTGGGGCAATGACCAGACATCCATCACGTCCTTTAAAACGTCCCCAGGCAATTTGGGACTCCAGAAGAGCTGTCTGGTTCCCGGCTCCCCAGCCCCCTCTCTGCCTTCTCTCACCCACCCAGCCACTGTGCCAGTGTTTTCTGGAGCTTTGCAAATCATGGTCTGCAGTTGCACAGAGAAATCATTAGTGTCTCAGAATCAGGACTGATCCGACGGGGACCTAGATCGAGAACACACATCAGGTGTCAGGAATATTTTGCAGAGCTTAGGCTGTGCCCTCGGACTCAAACTCCGTGTGACCATCACCCACCATTCACAGCTCACTGCAGGGAGGCGGCCGGGGTGCCCTGGGCATATTCTAGGTTGCTGACGGTTGTGGAATTTCTAGAATCGGAATTAGTCATGGCACTCGGTCAACCCTTTCAAGGATGTGCCTGTGAAAAGGTCACTGTGTTTTTTGTTTTGTTGTTTTTTTAAAGATCAAAGACATAAGATTAAGGTTGGGGTGTTCGCCATGGGAGTTTGCAGTTGACGTGCCCCCCCAAAACCCCGTTTACATGTAATTATGTGGGTGGCATGGATTATAAGGGTTGGCACATTTACAGCTGCAAAACTCAGTCACCTGGTTTTCACGGATGAGCCAACCGAGATTCTGGTTTCTCTACAGCAGGGTTTTGCACCTTGGCTCTGTTGACAAGTCTGGGGAGAGCTGGGAAGGGTAGGAAGGGCGAAAAGCAGGACTTCTGCAGAGACCAGTGTTTCTGCAGGACTGTGTTCAGTCAACTTGGCACCTCAATTGCAAACTAAAAAAAGGAGAGAAAAAGGAAACAAATGCACATACATCTCGGTCACGCATCGCATGACCTTGGAACCTGAGAGCCACACGGACTTTTTGCATGATGTGTTGTCTCCTGGAAAGAGAAGGGCCTCCCTTGGCGATGGCCACGACTCTTGGGCATGGGGAAAGTGATCAAGACATTGTCCTCACCAAGCGACTTCCCCCTCAGAACCCGTGCCTCAGCCCTCATTACAAATCTTTCAGCCAGATTATGCATTTAGGAGACGATCAGTCAGCCTGAGTTTGGGGTGCCGTCTGTGGCCTCGAAGAGAGAGGAGAAACGCACGGGATGCTGTTTACATGGATTCCCCGTGTCCTCACCAAGAAGAACCAAGCAATCACGAGGAAGATAGAAAGAAAACGTGGTATGTTTCCCACAAATGGTTCCATAAGTGATGTAGAACCCTTGACACGGGAAAACACCTTGACGTGTTTTCCGCATCTTGCAGAAAAGTCCCGAGCGATTTGGAAAAATAAAAAGACAAACTTCCCTGCGGACTGGGTGAGATCGTGACCTGAGCCAAAGGCTGACGCTTAACCGACCGAGCCACTGAGACGCCCCACGTTTCCGCTCTTAAAGCCACTGTGGGGACACGGGTGGAGACGCTCACGTGGATTCATTTTGAGGGAGACCGAAGATCCAAAGCAGGTAAACAGAGTAAAAATCCTGTGTTTGTGTGGTCTGGGCTGCACGTGGCGGACAAGAGGGATCCCACGGCTCCCCGAGCCACAGGTCTCCACGAGCCAAATGCGGTGGTGAAAGCTACTGGTTCATCTACATGTTAAACAGGTGAGTGAACATATCAAGATACGAGTTCAGCAGAAGTGCCGTGCCTACGCGTGACCATGTGAGAAGCAGACCCCGTCCTGGGCACGTGCACAGGACAACTGGAAGCAGGTGTGCAAACGAAAATGCGCACGTGCGATTTCGTGGCAGCAACATGCACGACAGCCAAAGGGCGGAAACCCGAGCGCCCATCCGCAGAGCCGTGGGTGAGCAGAACGTGGTGCATCCACGTGATGCAATTCTACGCAGACACGAAAAAGGCACGAAGAAGCGGCAAATGCTACACTGTGGACAAACCTCGAAAATGTCTTGTGTTCCATACGCTTCAGCGCGCAATGTCACCCCTTTGTTAAAATTTAAAATTAGAGGGCATCCAGGTGGCCCAGTTGGTTGAGTGTCCAACTTTGGCTCAGGTCATGATTTCACGGTTCATGAGGTCAACCCCTGCATCAGGCTCTGTGCTGACAGAGCTCCAGCAGCCTGGAGCCTGCTTTGGATTCTGTGTCTCCCTCTCTCTCTCTGCCCCTCCCCCACTCGTGAGCGCTCTCTCTCTCTCTCTCTCTCTCTCTGTCTCAAAAATAAATAAGCATTTAAAAAAAATTTTAAATTGGCCATGTGTGAAAATTTTTAAATTTAAATTTAAAAATGGCGATTTTCCTTGTAATAACAGCTTGATCGTATATCATAAATTTCATTTATTTTTATTTTTTAACTTTATTTATTTTGAGAGAGAGGGAGAGAGTATGCACATGGGGGAGGGGCAGATAAAGAGAGAAAGAGAGAATCCCAAGCAGGCTCCGACGTGCGGCTTGAACCCACAAACCATGAGATCATGACCTGAGCTGAAATCAAGAGTTGGACACTCAACCAACTGAGCCACCCAGGGACCCCAGTTCAGTTATTTTTAATACGTTCCCTATCACCCCTGTCCAATTTCAGGATATACTCATGGCCCTAAAAAAAACCCATGCCCATCTGAAGTCACTCTCCTTTAACCCACTGCCTCCCTAGCACTGGTGACCACTCATCTGCTTTCGGTCTGTCTGCATTTGCCTGTTCTGGACATTTCTTATTAATGCAGTTATATAGTATGTTCCTTTTTGTGACTGGCTTTTTTTTTTTTCACTGAGCATAATTTTCCAGATTCATCCACGCTGTAGAGTGTGACAAAACATCCTTCCTTTTTACGGCTGTATAATATTCCATTGCAGGGATAAACCACATTTGTTTATCCGTTCATCCATCGATAGACATTTCAATTCTTTCCACCTTAAGGAATTTACTCACAAATGGTATATTCTATGTTATGTGCAATTTAGCACACACACACACACACACACACACACACACACACACACACACAAGTAAGCTAAGTTCTGAGAGCATTCTACATACCCGGCTTTGTTGCTGCTGTTGAATGACGTGAGAAGTTTCACGCCACAGTGACTTTCTGAGGCGGACACTTTTATTACCATTATTTCACAGATGAGGCATGAACGTATTGATAAGCCAAGGAGCTCATGATGCTCCTCTAATCCCAGGCCCGGCTGGGATTAGAACCAGGCACCCTTAGTCTCCCCAGTAAGACATCCTCTACTCCTGCAAACAGGAGGCACCTTATGTATGAACTGCTTCATAACACACTGATGTCATTGTCATCATGACCTCAAGAATGGAGTTTGAGGGGCGCCTGGGTGGCGCAGTCGGTTAAGCATCCGACTTCAGCCAGGTCACGATCTCGCGGTCCGTGAGTTCGAGCCCCGCGTCAGGCTCTGGGCTGATGGCTCGGAGCCTGGAGCCTGTTTCCCATTCTGTGTCTCCCTCTCTCTCTGCCCCTCCCCCATTCATGCTCTGTCTCTCTCTGTCCCAAAAAAAAATAAATAAATAACATTGAAAAAAAAAAATTTAAAAAAAAGAATGGAGTTTGGTCCCAAGTGGCTGCACCATGAGAGCACAGGCAGCTCACACAGTGGAAATTTCTAGAAGGGGGGATCATGGCTGCCAACTGGCC